>NW_027507789.1:205007938-205258031 GCF_037356315.1 Lithobates pipiens
AAAAAAGTAAAAAATAATTGCGTTTTTTTTTTTTTTCAAAATTGTCGACTCTTTTTTTTGTTTATAGCGCAAAATATAAAAACTGCAGAGGTGATCAATTTTGGTTGGGTGCAACGTCGCACGACCGCGCAATTGTCAGTTAAAGCATCGCAGTGGCGAATCGCAAAAAAAGTTATCTGGTCAGGAAGGGGTAAATTCTTCTGGGGCTGAAGTGGTTAAACAGCCTCTGGTAGTCTCCATTGGGAGCCTGTGTGGCAGCGTGACAACGCAGGAACACCACTGGGAGACAGCAATGGGGCGTTGTCACCCTATAAGCCCTACACACAGTCGAACATTCCGACAACAAAATCCATTGGATCTTGTCCGAAACTGGTGTTGCATACACACGGTCGGACAAAGTTGTCGGAAAATCAGATCGTTCGTAATGTGATGACGTTATTTCATTACAACGGGACTACGTCCAGGTTAGTAGCCAATAGCTTTGGTCTAGGAATTTGATCTGAGCATGAGCGGCACTTTGTCTGATCGGAATTCTCTACAAACGTTCGGACAAAGTCCGATCGGATTATGTTGTTGGAAAAGTTTATAGCCCAGCTCTAAAACTTTGTCAGTTGGATATTTTCCGATGGAAACAGTCCGATGGAGCCCACACACAGTCGGATATCCGACAACACGGTCCGATCGGACATTTTCCGTCAGAATGTCCGACCGTGTGTACAAGGGCTAACAGGAAGTGCCTGAACAGGGACATCCGGGCACGCCTATGACAGGGACCTTAATGGCAGGATCACCAGGGATTGTTTTAATGAAAGCAGCAGATATAAAACGATTGACGTCCTGAAATGACAATAATGTGTTACAGGGGGAAATTCTAGTCGTCTGACTCCCACGCTTCCATACTTTGTATCACTGACCTGCAAAAAGCCTTCAGGACTTTCCTAATCTGATTCATGGATCAGAAAGCATTGAAGGAAGGTAAGAGCCAGGCGAGTAGTATTTTTTTAGAAAGAATGCAAAAATTGCAACCCCCCCCCCCCCTATTTTCCCCATGGTGGGGCTACAAGTCCCAGCATAGGACGGATCCTTGTGTAACAGGCAGCACAGCTGGAGAGCTCGGGGCAGGTTGGGACGTTATCGGTGTGACACAGATCATAATCACAAGTGCGGAATAACGCTCTCAGGTTATGGGTCACGTGATCTGTGGGCTGTGCCCCCGCCCCCACACCTGCACGCTATCACAGATGCGTTGAGATTCCAGGATAAAAGTGTGATCTGTAGACACATCATCTCCCATACAGGATTTAAAGCACACTCCAACGTTCTGAGATGGGGATGAGGGACACCTATCAGCAAAAGTATGCAGGCATAGGACACACCCCTTGCCACACCCCCTTAAAGGAGAATTGTACAAAAAAAAATAAGATTGGGTTAAACCCACAAGTGTTTTTTTTTTACCGCTATTATTCCTTTATTTTGGCTTTTGAATTTACAAATGCTGCAATTTAAAAAATCAGATGAAAGGTTTAGTGCTGGAAACACTTTTTGTTAGATGAAAAGTGCATTTTATATAACATCTATATGGATCAGACCAACATGAGGGACAAATGGGGGAGGAATGAGGGACAGAGGGACATTGCTCCAAATCAGGGACGGTCCCTCGAAATCAGGGACTGTTGGGAGGTATGTTTAAAGGGTCAGCCCCGTTCTTGACATGACATGACATGGCAGCCATTGCTGATCCCGTAATGGCATTAATTTCTGTGTCACGGTCCTGGAACAAGCATGCGGCCAGTGACGTCTAAACCTTTTATGCACATAGTAGCCGTGGACTCTATACTGTCTTGTAAAGAGCATGCCGCAAATAGTCGCCATTCACGATCACCATAGTTGCCCCTTTGGTCAGCATTGAAGCTGCTGGATCGGCATGACAGCCAGGCAACGTGCATTTTCAGATGAAAAGATCAGCATTGTCCTGCTAGTTTCCTTTCAATTTGACTTTGATCTGAACTCTGCCCGGTAATGACTTTAGTTTAGAATGGAGCATTAGTTCCAGCTTCCCCTCATTTTGGAAAGATTTTCTCCTGTTGTGTCTCTGGGACAGGAAGTGACAGGAATCTTCTCGATGGATTACTGACAGCAAATCCAAGACCTGATAGGTTCCTGACTGGTCTAATTCTCGTAGTTGTCCCTAGAACAGGTGTCCCCATTGGAAAAATTCCTTCTAATCTTGTTTTGGTGACCACTGTAAAATTTTAGATTTAGCAGGCCATATAAAGTTAGTAGGGAACCCAGACGTGGCAAGGTCTGACTGCTGGCGATTTCAGGGGGGACCTGTTCTGTGGGTAGGGGGGTATTGGGGGAGGTTGAAGAGGCTCTGTCAGATAGGTGCTAGATTTGGGGGCCCTGTAAGGTAGATGGGGGGTGTGGGGCCCTGTAAGTAGAAGGGTGGTTGGAGGGGCCTCGTTGGGTAGTAAGGAGTTTGAGGGGCCCTGTCAGGTAGGAAGGCAGTTGGGGGTGCCCTATCAAGTAGGAGGGAAGGTGGGGGGGGCTCTGTTAGGACGAAGGTTGAGAGGGCTCTGTCAGGTAGGAGGGAGGTTGGGGGCCCTGTCAAGTGGGAGGGTGCTGAGGGGCCTTGTTAAGTAGTAGGGAGGTGGGGGGCTCTGTCCGGTAGGAGGGAGGTCGGGAGGGGCCTGTCAGGTAGGTAGAAGGGAGGTTGGGGGACTCTCTCAGGTGGAGGGAGGTTGGGCGGCTCTGTCGGGTAGGAGGGAGGTTTGGGGGGGGGGCTGTCAGGTAGGAGGGAGGTTTGGAAAGGGGGGCTGTCAGGTAGAAGGGAGGTTGGGGGGCTCTGTCAGGAGGGAGGTTTGGGGGGCTCTGTCAGGTAGGAGGGAGGTTGGAAAGAGTTCTGTCAGGAAAGGAGGTTTGGGGGGGGGGGGGGGTCTGTCAGGCAGGAGGGAGGTTGGGGAGGCTCTATCAGGCAGGAGGGAGGTTGGGGAGGCTCTGTCAGGTAGGTGGGAGGTTGAAGGGGTCCTGTCAGGTAGGAGGGAGGTTGGGGAGGCTCTGTCAGGTAGGTGGGAGGTTGAAGGGGTCCTGTCAGGTAGGAGGGAGGTTGAGGGGGCTTCCCAGGTGAGGCAGATTTGGGGGGACCCTGTTAGGTATAGGGGAGCTTACTAAGTAGACTCTATTGGGCCCTGTCAGGTGGGTCTGGGGCCTTTCAGGTAGCAGGGAGGTTGGGGGGGGGGGGAGACTATTCAGGTGGGGTAGAGTTGGGGGGGGGGGGTGGGCTTTTATTTAGGAGGAGGTTGAGGGGACCTGTTAGATATGGGGGGGCCTTGCCAGGTAGAATGAAAGTTGTTGGGGTCCTGTCATACAGCCTAACTGACAAGGCCCCCATACATAACAGTTTAGTTTAGATTGGTAATAGTCATGTCATGTAAAGTAGTGGAGATGAGGTCTCCTGCCCGTGTGACGTGGGTTGTTTGCTCCTCACCTGTCTCATTCCATGTCTTCTCACAGATCACTCACCATGCAGCTGCCATTCCCCGCTCTGCTCCTGTGCACTCTCATCATCATCCAGGCTGTCAGCAGTCACCAGACTCCAGGTAAGACAGACGATCCCCCTCCAGGGCTGGAACTTCCCTGTCACAATCATGTGTGCGCTCACCTCTATAGGGGGGGGGGGGGACAGAACTTTTCTACAACATTTTAATTGAAGGGGAACTCTGGGCACACAAATCTCCACTTATATACATTTCCTTTATAGCCACAAAGGATAGATGTTCTCCAATAAATGCCTTTACAAACACAGATATCACCTTGTAAAAATAGCAGTGACATCATCACTGGGCTGTACATAGCCTGTGCAGAGAGCAGGACTGTGGGAGGGACCCAACAGGTTCCACCCACCACAGGAAACTATGGGGGGGGGGTTTGGGGAAGAAGAACTGGGAGGGGGAGACAAATGTCCCTGGAGTTAACTAATTTATGATAAAAGCTGTGCTGTAATTTTACATTATTAAAAGGAATTTGTTTTATCAGCGAGCAAATATTGCTATTAAAAAAAATCCAGGTGTAAATATTTACACAATGACATTATTGTTATATTCATCGTTGAATTACAGCGTATTCCCTGTGAGCTTTTATTGCAGGTTTTTTATATGATTTTTTACCACGTTTTATATTTTATACCATGTAGATATTTGCAGATTAGCCACTAGAGGGCGATCCCAGTGGCTCAGTGCAATACTGGTTAGATAGCATGCAATCCAGTAGTTTTGCTGTCAGGTGACCTTCCACCTGCTGACACTCAAGCTAGAGAGTCGGACTCCTGTAAAATCAAAAAGACAAGGCGGCCGATGCATATTGATAGGTAAGTCTGCGCAGCAACCCTGAATATTCATATTCTTACATCACCACATCTCATTAAAGTAGATGTAATGCCAATCAATAAAATCCCATATAATCTCTAACATTCTAATACACACCTCCCAATTTTTTGAGATGGGAATGAGGAACACCCATAAGCAAAAGTATGCAGGCATAGGACACGCCCCTTGCCACGCCCCCTTAAAGGGGAATTGTACTAAAAAAAACAAAAAACAAGATTGCTTAAACCCACAAGTGCTTTACCACTACTATTCCTTTATATTGGCTTTTGGAATTTACAAATGCAGCAATTTGGAAATCAGATGAAAGGTGTAGCGCTGGAAAACACTTTTTGATAGATAAAAATTGCATTTTATATACAACTATAGAGATCCGACCAAAATGAGGGACAAATGAGGAGGAATGAGGGACAGAGGGACATTGACTTTTGAGATGCTATTAGCATACCTCCCAACTGTCCCTGATTTGCAGCAGTTTCAAGATTTTTTTAAAACTGCAGCTTTTATCATCATCTTGGCAATCCTGCCATGTGGGTCCTTATTCAGACATTTCCTGTGACAACGCCCCCCCATCTCCCAAGTGTTCCCCTTTGCTGTCACCCAATCATCACTTGGGCATCCGATGGAGACTACAAGTGGCCATTTCAACACACCTTATGCTCAGCGATCGCCATCAGGAAACCTGCTCTGGGAAAGGTCATGCAGCCATCTGCATGTAGACGGGAAGTAGCTGTAAAAAGACTACAGGAGATCAGCAATGTAACAATGAAAAAGAGGGAAAACAGTATTTTATTAAGAAAAGCGGCAATTTGTTAGGACACACAGGGCTTTAGCAAACTCAGATTATGGTGTATGTCTACTTTAAATAACCTTAGATGTGACTTTCATATTGTTATTAATATATTAAGTGAATATTTGTAGATTCTCTCTGTAGTGAATGTGTATCGGACCAATGGAATGTTCCCTCTGGTTGAGTGACGGCTGAATTAACCTACAGGCAGTCATAGACAGGAAGAGGGGTGGGGGGGATATCACCTCCGATGATTTGTTCCAACTTCCGATCCTTGCTGGAGGTTTGATCCCTTCCCACAGCTCCCAACTGTCGCTGATTTCGAGGGACTGTCCCTGATTTGGAGCAATGTCCCTCTGTCCCCCTCATTCCTCCTCATTTGTCCCTCATTCCTCCTCATTTTGGCCTGATCTATATAGTTGTATATAAAATGCACTTTTTATCTTTCAAAAAGTGTTTCCCAGTGCTAAACCTTTCATCTAAATTCTAAATTGCTGCATTTGTAAACTCCAAAAGCCAAAATAAAGGAATAGTAGTGGTAAAAAAAAAGCACTTGTGGGTTCAACCATTCTTGTTTTTTTTTTTTTGTACAATTCTCCTTTAAGGGGGCGTGGCAAGGGGGTGTGTCCTATGCCTGCATACTTTTGCTGATAGGTGTCCCTCATTCCCATCTCAAAAAGTTGGGCGGTCTTCCCACGCACAGGGTTAGGCCCACCTACATTCTGTTTAGATCTACTAACCACTGTGTGTTAGGGGAGCCTACAGATGGGACTGGATTGTTTTGTATATAATCTAACTAAACTATACGTATAGCTGCAAACTATCAAGAACAGCTTTTGCTGCAATATTAACCTTCAATTCAGAGATTTCCCTGCATTACTTTTTTCTGCCACTAGATGTCCTCAATCTGATGGCCATCATCTTCCAATCCTCCACCTCTAATTCCAGGTCTTCCTGAATTCACCCCAGCCAGTGAAAGGAGAAGCAGCACAGTGATGAGCTCATCTCCCTGTTACTCTGCTCCTCTCTCCTATCAGCATGCCGGTTGTTGGTGCATGAGCACTACACACAACTGGTTGCTGCTATACTTTCCTTCAATCTAGAGCCCCTCCCCAATCCCCCCTTCCAACGCAGCATTTATTTTCTGCCACTAGATGTCCTCAACCTGATGGCCAGCATCTTCCAATCCACCGCCTCTAAATCCAGTTCTTTCTGGACCCACTCCAGTGAAAGGAGAAGCAGCACAGTGATGAGCTCTTCTCCCTGTTACTCTGCTCTTTTCACCTATCAGCATGCTCCTTGTTGGTGCATGAGCACTGCACGCAACTGGTTGCTTCAATAATTGCTCACCTTCAATCCAGATCCCCCTGTTTTTCTCTTTTCTGACACTAGATGTCCCACATTTTCTGGGTTTAATAATGGACAGCATCGTAGACCCATTTTTTTCCTCAGCCTAGGCTGTCATTGACCTGTCCCAACCTGTGGCTGGGCAGTGAAAAGAGAAGCAGCACGATGATGAGCTCGTCTCCCTGTTACTCTGCTCCTTCTCTCCCGTCAATATGCCCCTTGTTAGTGCATGAGCACTGCACACAACTGTTTGCTGCACCTTCAGTCCAGAGTCTCTCTTTAACCCCCTCCTCTCTGCAATTTTCCACCACAGCATTTCTTTCCTGCCACTAGATGTCCTATATTTTCTGGGTTTAATGATGAACAGCATTGTAGACCTTATCTTAGCCTAGGCTGTCGTTGACCTGTCCCAACCTGTGACTGGACAGTGAAAGGAGAAGCAGCACAGTGATGAGCTCATCTCCCTGTCACTCTGCTCTTTTATCCTATCAGCATGCCCTTTGTTGGTGCATGAACACTGGACACAACTGATTGCTGCAATACTCACCTTCAGTCTCGAGCCTCTCCCCTACCCCCCCCCTCTTTTTTTTCCTACGCAGCATTTACTTTCGGCCTGTGTTGGTGCATGAGCACTGCGCACAACTGATTGCTGCAATACTGGCCTTCAGATCAGAGCCTTTCCCCAACCCCTTTTCATCGTAGCTTTTCTTTTTTCGCTAATAGATGTCCCACATTTTCCAGGTTTAATGATGGACAGCATTGTAGACCCCATGTTTTCTTAGCCTAGGCGGTCATTGACCTGCCTCACCATGTGACTGGACAGTGAAAGGAGAAGCAGCAGATGGCTGAGCTCGTCTCTCTGTTCTCTCCTCCTATCAGCATGTCCCTTGTTAGCACATGCAGCACAACTGATTGGCTCCTTGTGCTGCTTCTCTTTCTTCCAGACTGAGCTCCGCTGTACAAGGACTGCAGGAGGCTGATGCCGGGTCCCATTTAGGTACTGACAATGCTTGCATTTAAAATGATTTGTGTCAACTTTAAAACTTGGGTGTCCAAATCTGCAACTAAATTCCCTTTGGGCCCCCTTGGGAAACACATAATTTTTGGGGCCCTAATAAGACTTGTAGCCTCGAAACGGTTCAACGCCCTCATCATAGGAGGCAGCTGTGTTTACAGCAATGAAGTTTTGTTGACGACTTTCCTATATTTAGAGCCACTCTGGAAGCTTGTGTTTACTTCCGGCCCCTTTCAAAAAGTCTCTGTGCCGCAATTGGACTCCCCCCTCTTTCTTTCCCCCGACCCTCCTTTTTCGGTGGGCATTCTTGCGCCGAGTCTCCAGCAACAGGGAGCCGTGTGTGAAGAAGGGCCAGCAGGACCTGTGAATGTCATGCTGTGTCTGACCTCCGAGACGGGCTGAGCGCCCAGCTGTGACACCGCGTGTGCCCGTTGGTGTCTTCCTATGAATCACTTTATTGTTATTTGAGGACATTACTGTCCTTGTTCATCCTTCGAGTGGATATCCATCTTCACAGTCAACGGGCACAGGCCGGAAATCCCCTTGTTGAGGGATATGATTTAACTCCTTGGTGCATTTCATTAAAAGCCTTGTATTTCGAACGGATGAAAAATACAATTTCACAAGTAGAGATGACCTTAAAGCGGGAGTCCGCCGGGAGCGCGCCCGCGATGTCGGCACCCGAAGCCGATCTCTAGATCGACACGCGAGTGCTGCCGCCGCCATCTTGGGTATGGGAATCAGGAAATGGAGCCTTTCGGTTTCATTTCCCGGTTCCCTACTGCGCATGCGCGAGCCGCGCTGCGCAATGAGGACGGTCCCCGCTGCCTCTGGGATCTGTGTGTTTCCCAGCAGGCAGCGGGGCACTTGCGGAAGGGGGCGGGCACTTGCGGAAAGGGGCGTAATGTACGCCCCTTTCCGCAGAGAGCTAGCCCGGAAGTGGGTGCAGATACCTGGATTATCCAGGTAACTGCACCCTCCTCCCCCCTGAAAGGTGTCAATCGTGGCGCCGGAGGGGGGGAGGAATCCGATGTGCGGAAGGTCCATTTTAGGGTGGACCTCCGCTTTAAGTGAAAGCCACGTGTCAAACGGCTCATTAGATCTGGAGTCATGAGCAGCTGAAGTTGTCGGCAAATCCCACCTTTTTCCTGTAAAAGTTCCACCTGGCCAGGCCCTCTCCAAAGACTCGAGCCTCCTTGTTGGTCAGTTAGGATGATGGTCAACCCCCCCCCCCCCCCCAAAAAAAAACAATAGAGAGTTGGGAAGAGGTTGACTTTTACAGGAAACTTGGGATTTTAACATAACTTCAGCTGCCTACATCTCTGGAACTTCTGATGGTTTTGACGCGCAGTTATGTGTTTTTTTTTTTCCATCATAGGCTCCGCTTGATTTGCCCTTGACAAGTTTGATTGATTTATTTATTATGTAAATCGGCCATTCTCTGCCAGTGTTGCGTGGAACCCATGGGTTCCCCCAGAGGTTGGTAGAGGTTCCTTGAGAAATAAGCAGTTTCTGAATTTCAGAATAGTAACCATTGATACAAACAAGTGGCCACTGCCCCCACCTATAACCCGTCTATTGCAGCACAGAGCACAGAGCACAGAGCACTTGAGGGCGGCACAGTGGTGTAGTGGGTGGCACTCTCACCTAGCAGCAAGAAGGGTCGCTGGTTCAAATCCCAACCACGACACTACCTGCCTGGAGCTTGCATGTTCTCCCTGTGCCTGCGTGGGTTTCCTCCGGGTACTCCAGTTTCCTCCTACACTCCAAAGTAATGCAGGTAGGTTAATTGGCTTCTGTCCAAAATTGGCCCTAGTATATGAATGGGGACCTTGGATTGTGGGCTTCTTGAGGGTAGGGACTGATGTGGGTGTAGTAATGTACAGGGATAGGGACAATTGTAGACACTCACTCAGGTTGAACTGGATGGACTGGTGTCTTTATTCAACCTTACTAACTATGAAACTATACATGTCAAACAAATATAAGGAGATTTCCAAGCTCAACTTATCAACCAGCCAGCAACCAACCAAATTGCCCTGTCTAACAATATGCGTTAAAAACAGGGGTTTAGTCTGCACACGTTTGAAGATACATGCGCAAGCTATAGGCCCCATCAAGGCACCCTGTTTTCTGTAGTCCCTAACCCTGACTTCTGGATCTCCACAAAGGGAGCACATGCATTTTTATGGATAAGTGAGTACCGGGGGCCTGGAAGGAGCCCACCCTTCTTTAAAGGGAAGGGGGTACCACTGATGCCAATCATATTTTTACCTCTCTGTAAGGGGGGCAATCTTCTCACTTGGCACCAGTGTAATGGAGGCCTTCCACCACAAACCACCAGTAGAAGGTGGCTCTTCTCCCAGTGATAACTGGTGTAAGGTGGTCCTTCTCTACTGGCAAGCAGTATAAAGGGGCACTTCTCATAGAGCACGAGTATAAGAGGACATTTCTCCCACTGACCCCCAATAGAAGATGGCTCTTCTCTTAGTGACAACGAATGTAAGAGGTTATTTCTCTTTGGGACGAGTAATGGTGTAAGTCTCAGTGTAATGGTTTACGTTTCCTCCTGATCACGAGTACAAGATGGCTCTTCTCCCAGTAATAACAATGTAAGGAGGTCCTTCTCCTCTTGCAAGCAATATAAAGGCGCACTTCTTCATGGATCACCAGTGTAAGGGGGCATCTCTCCCAATGACCGCCAACAGAAGGTGGCTCTTATCCCAGTGACAGCCAATGTAAGGAAGTCCTTCACTGGCAAGAGATGTAAAGGGGGCACTTGTTCATGAACCACTAGTGTACTGGTGCACCTCTCCCCCTGACCAGCAGTAGAAGATGGCCTTTCACCCGGTGATGACCAATGTAAGGATGTCAAAAGATGTAAAGAAGCTCTTCTTCATGGACCATCAGTAGAAGGTGCGTCTTCTATCAGTGTACAGATGTGCTCAAAGGTTTGCATCCCCTTAGAGAATTGGTAATATACAATATTTAAAGAAAACATGAGTGAGCAGGCGAAACCCCTTTTTTTTTATTTGGCATGGGATTCATATTCTGTAACTGTAGGTCATAACAGAATGGCACAGTCATAAAACAGAACATGGCAACAGGTAAACAAATTAAATGCCCCCTGTTAAAAAGTCTTCATCCCCTTAGTTCTTAATACCATGTATTGCCCCCTTTAGCACCAATGACAGTGTGACGTCTTTTGTAATAGTTGTTTATGAGGCCCTAAATTCTTGCAAGCGGTATAGCTGCCCATTCGTCTTAGCAAAATGCCTCCAGGTCATGCAAAGTCTTTGGTCGTCTTGCATGAGCCACACATTTGAGATCTCACCAGAGTGGCTCAATGATATTAAAGTTAGGAGACTGTGATGGCCACTCCAGAATCTTCACATATTTCTGCTGTAACCACTGGAGGGTCAACTTACCCTGTGCTTAGGGTCATTGTCACACTGGAAAGTCCAAGAGCGTCTTATGCACAGCTTTCGTGCAGAAGAATACGTATTGTATTGTATTGAATACGTATTGTATACCAGTATTTTCTGATAACATGCTGCATTCATCTTGCCATCAATTTTCACAAAATATCAGTGAGCCACCACCATGCTTCACAGTGGGGATGGTATTCTTGTTGCTATTGGCCTTGTTGACCCCTCTCCAAACATAGCGCTTTTGGCTGTGATTATAAAGCTCTATTTTGTTCTCGACACTCCAGATTACAGTGTGCCAGAATCTGTGAGGCATGTCAAGGTGTTGTCGGGCATATTGTAACCAGGCTTTTTTGTAGAATAGGCTCAGTAAAGGTTTCTTTTTTAAACTTGACCATGTAACTCATCGTATTGTGCTCCTTGAAACAACCAAACCATTCCAGAATAGTCGGTATTTCTCCTGAGGTTACCTGTGGGTTTTTCTTTGTATCCCGAACAATTGTTCTGGCAGTGGTGGCTGAAATCATTCTTGCTCTACCTGATCTTGGCTTGGTATCAAGAGATCCCTGAATTTTCTACTTCTTAATATGTGATCAAACGGTACAGACGGGCATATTCAAGACGTTGGATATCTTTTTATATCCTTTTGCAACTTTATTACGTTCCATTACCCTGTTACGCAGGTCTATTGACAGTTCTTTTCTGCTCCCCATAGCTCATTGCATCCACGTGAGAGCTAACAAACTCATTGACTATTTATACACAGACACTAATTGCAATTTAAAAAGCCACAGATGTGGGGAACCTTTAATTGCCATTTTAACCCTGTGTGTGTGTGCCACCTTGTGTGTCTGTACCAAGGCCAAACATTCCAGGGGATGGAGACTTTTTTTATTATGATTTAAAAAGGAGCCAAACAACTATGTGATAATAAATGGTTTCATATGATCACTATTCTTAATATCAATGTCAAAAGCAGGTCATCCTCCACTGGCAAAAGACTTAAGGGTCCCTTCTTCATGGGCCACCAGTGTAAGGAGGCACCTCTTCCACTGACCACCAATATTAGGTGGCTCTTATCTCAGTGACAGCCAATGTAAGATGGTCCTTCTCCACAGAGATGTAAGGAGGGCACTTCTTTATGGGCCACCAGTGTAAGGAGGTACCTCTCCTACTGACCACCAATATTAGGTGGCTCTTATCTCAGTGACAGCCGATGTAAGATGGTCCTTCTCCACAGAGATGTAAGGAGGGCACTTCTTTATGGGCCACCAGTGTAAGGAGGTACCTCTCCTACTGACCACCAATATTAGGTGGCTCTTATCTCAGTGACAGCCAATGTAAGGAGGTCCTTCTCCACAGAGATGTAAGGAGAACACTTCTTTATGGGCCACCAGTGTAAGGAGGCACCTCTCCCACTGACCACCAATATTAGGTGGCTCTTATCTCAGTGACAGCCAATGTAAGGAGGTCCTTCTCCACAGAGATGTAAGGAGAACACTTCTTTATGGGCCACCAGTGTAAGGAGGCACCTCTCCCACTGACCACCAATATTAGGTGGCTCTTATCTCAGTGACAGGCAATGTAAGGAGGTCCTTCTCCACAGAGATGTAAGGAGGGCACTTATTCATGGACCACCAGTGAACTGGTGCACATTTCCCCTTGACCAGTCAGTAGAAGATGGCCATTTTCCCAGTGACAACCAATGTAAGGATGTCCTTCTATACTGCCAAAAGATTTCAAGGGGCGCTTCCTAATTTCTTCATTGGCCACCACTATAAGGGAGCATTTCTTCTGCTCACCACCAGTAGAAGGTGTCTCTTTTTCCTGTGACAACCAATGTAAGCAGGTCCTTATCCACTGGCAAAAGGCATTTGGGGCAATTCTTCTTGGACCAACAGTAAAAGGAGGCACCTCTCCCACTCACCACCAGTAGAAGGTGGTTCTTCTCCAAGTAACAAGCAATTTAAGGAGATCCTTCTCTACTGGCAAAATATGTAAAGGGGCACTTCTTCATCAACCACCAGTATAAGGGGGCAATGCCAACATTCTCAAATGGAGATCAGCAATACCAACCTGAATAATTAGTTCAGTGCAGGCTTTTCCTTACCTAGTAGACTAACACCCAAGTGCTGGGTTTTCTTTAGAAAGTCCAGTAGGCTTTTTAAACAGGCTGTCTTAAATGTGCCCTGAAATAATAAATCATTTTATACAAATCAAATTTAATATAAAACATATTTGTATGCATTTGTAAACTTTCCAAAATAAATGTCATCAAAAAATGTAATAATAATAATAAAAAAAAAAAATAAAAAAAAAAAAAGCTTTTCACAACAGCCACTGGTGGGAAAAAGGGTTAATTTTGGCAGAATGGGATCTGCGGCTCTTTGAGGACAATGAATTCTGTTTGGGGAGATGGACAGAGGAAAGGACAGAGACTACGCTTCAGGCCAATAATTCATAATGGGAGCTGTGACTATTCATACTTAGATGGTGACGGGGGGAGGGGCACAGTCCCACATGAAATGCGAATTCTAAATTTCTGGCTGGGACCTCAAAAAAAAGCCTCAAGTTGTAACAATGTCACTAGTGTCAAAGGGTGTAAAAAAAAATGGTGGCCACTGTGATGTAACTGGCTTCCCTAGACGTAGTAGATGCCTTCTTAGAAATGTCCACAATGTTAAAGTTGTCGCAATTATGTCATTGATCTCTATTGAATCAACAAACTGCACTGGCTGAACTTTGTTCTGGCTCTTTAAGGTGGAAATAGTGCACCTGAGCCCGGTGTGGCCCTGGGCACGGAAGGAATGGAGCCACTCTAGACTGGAGTGATGCTCAAACTGTTTTCCAGCCGTGTGCCGGGGGCAGCAGAGAGATGCGGATTATCTTTACTCTGTCTGAGGAGGTTTCTGCTCTGATGAAGCTGGAAGGATAAAATGAATGGACAGGAATGTCTTCTGACTCTTAATTTCTTTCTAAGCATTTTATCAGCAACGCTCTCTGGAAAGTTCCTAATCCACCTCCTTTTACTTATCTTCCCCCATAAGCCTGCTGTCCTTCTCTCTCACTTTTGCTTTCTTTCCCTCATCCTCATCTCTTCCAGTGTATCTCCTCCATTCCCTGGTCACCCCAGTCTCTTCTAAATTTTGGTTTACCCCTAGCCTTTATCTTTCTCACTCTGGATTCCCCAATTTCTCTCCCTCAGCCTGATCTCTCCCTTCCCTCTCCGGACCTCTTTGCCCTCATCCTGGTCTTCACAGCCTCTCTTTCCTTAACCCGGTTCTCTCCCCCAGCCTATCTTTTCCTAACCTTGTTCTCCTCCAAGCCTCTATTTTCCTAACTCTGTTCTCACCCCCCCCCCCCCCCCCCCCCCAACCCAGCCTTTCTCACCCTCTCTATGCTCTCCCCTATGGAGTCTTTCCCTCACTATGGTCTTCTCATACCTCACAGATTCTCCTCTCTTACTATGTTCTTCTCCTGGCCACTCCTCTCACTATTGTCTCCCCTCTTGGATGGACTCTCACCCTCACTATAGTCTCCTCTTGGATTCTTTCCTTCACTATGTTTCCTCCTGGACTCTCTTCCTTACTAAGGTATCACCCCGGCCTCTCGCTATGTTCTCTCCTCGGGACGCTCTCCTTCACTGTGTTCTTGCACCAGTCTCTCCCTTACTATAGTCTCCCAGTTGACTGTCTCCCTCACTATGGTCTCCCATCTGGCTCTCTCTCTCTTACTATGGCCTTCCCCAAATTATCTCACCCACTTTAATCTCCCTCTGGACTCTCTCCCCCTCACTGTGGTCTCTCCTCGGATGCCTATCCTCACTATGGTCTTCCTCAAGACTTTCTCCCTCATTATGTTCTTCCCCTGGACTCTGTCCCTCACTATGGGACTCGCTCCCTCATTAGTCTCCCTTCAGATTCTCTTCTTTACTGAGGTCTTCCCCTGTACTGTCTCCCTAATTATAGTCTCCCCTTGGACTTTATCTCTCACTATGGTCTCACCCAGGCTGTCTTCTTCATTCTGTTCCCCTCTTAGCCTCTCTCCCTTATTATGGTTTCCCACCAGATTCTCTCCCTTACTAAGGTCTCTCCCAGACTGTCTTCCTCACTATGGTCTCCAGTCCACTCAGAGCATCTCCCTTACTATAGCCTACACCTGGATTCTCTCCCTTCACAAGGGTTTCCCCCTACATTTTCTTTCTCATTTTGGTCTTCCCTTGGATTCTCTCCCTTATTAGGGTCTCCCCCAGGATTCTCTCCTTCTATAGGGTCTCCCCTAGGATTCTCTCCCTCACTGGGGTTTCCCCTTAGACTCTCTGCCTCCTTATGGTCTCCTTCCCAGATTCTCTCCCTCACTATGGTCTCCCCCTAGATTCTCTCCCCCAATAGGGTCTCCCCCTGGATTCTCTCCTCCACTAGGGTCTCCCCCCTGGATTATCACCCTCACTATGGTCTCCCCCTGGATTCTCTCCCCCACTAGGGTCTCCCCCTGGATTCTCTCCCCCAATAGGGTCTCCCCCTGGATTCTCTCCCCCACTAGGGTCTCCCCCCTGGATTATCACCCTCACTATGGTCTCCCCCTGGATTCTCTCCCCCACTAGTGTCTCCCCCAGGATTCTCTCCCCCACTAGGGTCTCCCTCAGGATTCTCTCCCTCACTGGGGTTTCCCCTTAGACTCTCTGCCTTGTTATGGTCTCCTTCCCAGACTCTCTCCCTCACTATGGTCTCCCCCTGGATTCTCTCCTCCACTAGGGTCTCCCCCTGGATTCTCTCCCCCACTAGGGTCTCCCCCAGGATTCTCTCCCCCACTAGGGTCTCCCCCTGGATTCTCTCCCCCACTAGTGTCTCCCCCAGGATTCTCTCCCCCACTAGGGTCTCCCCCCTGGATTCTCTCCCCCACTAGGGTCTCCCCCTGGATTCTCTCCCCCACTAGTGTCTCCCCCAGGATTCTCTCCCCCACTAGGGTCTCCCTCAGGATTCTCTCCCTCACTGGGGTTTCCCCTTAGACTCTCTGCCTTGTTATGGTCTCCTTCCCAGACTCTCTCCCTCACTATGGTCTCCCCCTGGATTCTCTCCCCCACTAGGGTCTCCCCCAGGATTCTCTCCCCCACTAGGGTCTCCCCCAGGATTCTCTCCCTCACTGGGGTTTCCCCTTAGACTCTCTGCCTTGTTATGGTCTCCTTCCCAGACTCTCTCCCTCACTATGGTCTCCCCCTGGATTCTCTCCTCCACTAGGGTCTCCCCCTGGATTATCATCCTCATTAGGGTCTCCCCTTGGACTCTCTCCCTCCCTATCGTCTCCTCCCCATACTGTTTCCCTCGCTATGGTCTCCCCCTGGTCTCTGTCCCCCACTATGGTCTCTCCCTAGACTCTCTCTTCATCACCTTGGTCTCCTTTTAGCCTCTTGCACTCTAGTCCCCCCACCCAGCCTTTCTCACCCCCTCCAGTCTTCCTGGTTTCAGGTACAGCTGTCACTCCTATTTGTGTCTTTTTGCTCTGATGCTGTCGCAGCCTTTTATTCACAGCTCAGAGGATGGCAGCTGCGGTGAGGTCTCTGTGTGAGTGACTGAGCAGCGTGAGAGGCGCAGGAGACTGTTCAAAGCTGCATTTGCAGGAAGAGGTCCCTTTAACCCTATAAGAACTCATAGGACCACCTATTCTTTATCTACCTGGAGCATTGTGGTAGTTTTTGTCATTTAGCTGGGGCGAACCAAACTGTTCCACTCAGGTTCATGCATCACACAAATTCATCAGTGTAATCAGGGTTGGGTTTGGGGTTAAGCATTAGTGTTAGGTTAGGGGTTAAGCATTAAGCTCAGGGCTGAGCTAATGGTTAGCATTGGGGTCAGGGTTATATTAGAAGTTAAGCTTTAGCATCAGTGTCAAGTTAGATGTAAAGCATTAATCAAGGTTATATTGGGGTTTAGGTATTTGGATTAGATTAGGGGTAGGTATTAAGGTCAGGTTTAGATTAAGGGTTAAGTATTTGGATCTGGGTTAGGTTAGTGGTTAAACATTATGGTCAGGGGTAGGATTAAATCTAGGTATTAGAGTCAGGGTTAGGCTAATGCTTAAAGCGTTTGTTACCCCAAAATTTCACATTTCTGATAGGTGCCTGCTGTACCATGTACTTGTATGAGAAAGTATCCTGATCTCTTTGTATTGATTCCTTTATGTGAAATCCCTGGTGTTCCTGCGAGACCCTCTGCTTTCCTATTTTTTTTAAAAACTGACCACACTAAGCAGCAGAACACATCATGGTCAGTTCTCTAGCTGTGCTGGGAACTCGGTGTGCTCTCCTCCAATGATCAGACTTGTCCAGACACCCCCCCTCCCCCTGCACAGCCTGTCACTGGGAAGCTTAGTGTACTGCTGTTTCTCCTCCCCTAGCTCTTATGCAGCTGAGAACAGAGAGAGTGTGATCACTTATAAAAAAAAAAGGGACAAAAAAGTATTTATATATTTTTTTGTATCTATACAAAATGTTTTGGCTTTCATTTTTGATTTTAAATGGAACTTGTTGTTTAACAAGGTGATCGTTTACAATCAATTTAAGTGAAAGGGCCAGGATTGGGTAAGGGGATAAGCATTAGGGTCTGAGTTAGAATAGGAGTTAAGTGTTAGGGTCTGGGACAGATTATCGGTTAAACATTAGGGTAAGGAGTTAGGGTATAGGTAAAGCGTTAGGGTCAGGGTTAGATTATGAGTTAGGCATTAGGGTCAAGGTTTGGTTAAAGGTTAAGTAATAGGGTCAGGGTTGAGATAGGGGATAAGCATACGGGTCCAAGTTAGATTAAGGGTTAAGCATTAGAGTCTGGTTTAGGGGTTAGGCATTAGGGTCAGGGCTGAGTTAGTGGTAAAGCATTAGGGTTAGGGCTATGTTACAGCATTGGGGTTAGGGCATAAGCATAAAGGTCGGGGTTAGGGTCTAAGCATTATGGTAAATATTAGAGATTAAGCATTAATATTGTGGGCTATTTGCGTTAGATTAGGTGCACGTATTAAGGTCAGGGTCTGATGGTGTCAGGGTTAGGTTATGGGTTAACCATTAGGGTCATGGTTGAGTTAGAGGTTAAGTATTAGAGCCAGTGTTGAGTTAGGGGCTACGTATTAGGGCTTGAGCCTAATTAGGGCTTAAGTATTAGAGCCAGGGTCAGGGCCATCTTTAATATTGATTGGACCCTGGGCAAAACGCTGCTTTGGCCCCCACCTCATACAGTTTCACTCTCCACCTGCTCAGTTTACTGAATCAGATCAGACAGCTATTGTGATTGGTTTCCAGAAGTTACAATGTATCATTACCGCTTACTGACTGGTTGCTAGAGGTTACAGCACACATTACAGCTCACTAATTAGTTGTTAGAGGTTAAAGCACATGATTTCTGCTTGTTAATTTTATTGCTAGAGATTACTGTGGATATGACCTCGGGGGGGGCATGAAATACATATCAATGCTGCTGGCCGCTGCTATTTACATATGAATGCTGGTAATTTACATGTAAACCCAGGGTCTGCAGGTGAGACATCTGTACACAACAATAGGGCAGAGCTGGGCAGCATTAGTAACAGCACTTCACACTGAGATATCGGGACACAGCACAGGACTAAGACCTCGAGGGACGAGGGAATTTAAACCAGGATAGTTGGCAAGTATGAGGCAGCTGCTTTGGGCCCCACAACAATGACAGGGCCCAGGGCAGCTGGCCCTTTTGCCCTGCCTTAAAAACGTCCCTGGCCGGGGTTAGGGTAAAGGTTAGGTAGTAATGCTAAGGTTGAGACAGGGGATAGGCATTAGGGTCAGGGTTAGGGGTTAAACATTAGGGTCAAGACTGGGTTAGTGGTTAAGCATTGGGGTCAGGGTCATGTTAAAGGTTAAGCATTGTGTTTGGGTTTAAGGTCAGATTTAGGAACAAAGCATTAGGGTCAGGCTTATATAAGAGGTTCATTATCTGGGTTAGATTAGATGCAAGTATTGAGGTCTGGTGGGGTCAGTGTTAGGTTAGGGGTTAACCATTAGGGTCATGGTTGAGTGGTTGAGTTAAGGCTAAGTATTAGGGCAGGGTTTCTCAACCAGGGTTCCTTGGAATCCTAGGGTTCCTCAGCAGAGGTCTCAAACTAGCGGCCCTCCAGCTGTTGCAAAACTACAAGTCCCATGAGGCATTGCAAGCCTGGCAGTTACAAGCATGACTCCCACAGGCAGAGGCATGATGGGACTTGTAGTTTTGCAACAGCTGGAGGGCCACCAGTTTGAGACCCCTGCTCCAAAGGTTTCTAGAGGTTACTTGAGCAATAAGGAATTTCTGCTTCTTAGATAAGTTCCAATGATACCATTTGATCTTTTTCGCTATCTGTAAGGGGGGAATTCTTCCCAGTGACCACAAGTGTAAGGAACATTCTTCCCACTGACCATGACACTTGCATATCATGAGTTGTAGATATAATCATTTTTAGGGGGTTCCCTGAGACCAGAACATTATTTCAAGGGTTCTTCTGTGTTGAAAAGGTTGAGAAACACTGTATTAGGGTCTGAGCTAGATTAGGGGGTTAAGTATTAGCGTCTGGGTTAAGGTACAGGTTAAGCATTAGGTTCAGGGTTAGGTATCGGGGTTAGGGTTAGGATAAAGGTTAAGTAGTAATGCTAGGGTTGAGTTATGCCACGTACACATGATCAGATTGTCCGGCGACTTAGTCCGCCGAAACGCATTTCAGCGGACAATTCGATCGTGTGTGGGCTTCAGCGGACTTTTCCAGCGTGAAGTCCGGCGGACTAAGAAAGTATTTTTGCACTCCAATCTTCCCGTCAGACTTGGGTTTCAGCGGACAATACGATCGTCAGTATGCTAGTACGGTGGACTAAGAATGACGCATGCTCAGAAGCAAGTACGAAAAAGGAAGCTATTGGCTACTGGCTATTGAACTTTCTTTTTCTAGTCCCGTCGTACGTGCTGTACGTCATCGCGCTAGCAAACGCCAGACTTTCTGTGTGTCCGTGTATGTCCTAGTCCGTTCGGTAGAAAGTCCGCAGGATTATCCGTCGGATTGTATGTCGGACTAGGTACGCCAGACAATTCGATCGTGTGTACGCGGCATTAGAGGTTCAGCATTATGGTGGTTATTATTATTATGGTGGTTAGATAAGAGGTTAAGTATTCGGGTTAGGTTGGCATCAACTTTGGGTTCACAGCACTAAAAGGCATGTCCTCCCCTCATCCCAATGGCTGCATCTCCTCCCTAAATTCCCTCTGACACATTGTCTGACCGTACTTTCCCTTGGAACTCGCTTTTGTTTTAGCTGCCGCTTGCCCATCAGTGGGCAGGAACTTTCCTTTTCTGTGTCGGCGGATCCCGAAGTCTGGCACAGAGGAGAAAATCTCTGATTACAGAGCATGCTGCTAATTTTACTGGCAGAAAAGAGTTTTGTTAGAGAGATGAATTGCTGACTCAAATCCCTGGATTCACTTAATGGATCAAAATTGTGCTCTGTGCTTTTTGGTAATTGAAATATTTAATGTGCTGCGCACAGGAACCGGGAAGCTTTCAAAGATGTCTGTTTTCAGGAGCTCGAAATTTTTTAAAGGACAGAAATCAGGACAGCAATTGCCGGTAATTGTATGCAACGCTCGGTTGTTAGCGCTCGCTATTTTGCTTTTCGTTTTAATGGAAGTTGAAGAGTTGCCTCCATGGAAACTTAAATTGTATGTTAAGCCAAAACTTTTTATTTCTAGTTTGTGGGTAGAGAAAGGTTAAGATCCTTGCTGCTGCCTGCGTCCCCCTGGGCAGTTTTACTGTTAATTCCTGTCCTGCAGACACAATGGAATGAAATCGCTCCAAAGTACATCAATTCATACACTATATTACCAAAAGTATTGGGACACCTGCCTTTACACGCACATAACCTTTAATGGCATCCCAGTCTAATGCCGCGTACACATGATCGGACATTCCGACAACAAAATCCATGGGATTTTTTTCCGACGGATGTTGACTCAAACTCTTGGATACACACGGTCACACAATGTTGTCGGAAATTCCGAACATCAAGAACGCGGTGATGTGCGACAAGCCGAGAAAATTGAAGTTCAATAGCCAGTGCGGCTCTTCTGCTTGATTCCCAGTATGCGTAGAACTTTGTGCGTTGGAATTTTGTACACATGATCGAAATTTCCAAAGGATTTTGTTATCGGAAAATTTGAGATACAGATCTCAAATTTTGTGTGTCAGAAATTTCGATGGAAAATGGCCGATGGAGCCTACACGGTCAGAATTTTCAACAAAAAGCTCCCATCGAACATTTTCCGTCAGAAAATCCGACCGTGTGTACGCAGCATTAGTCTGTAGGGTTCAATATTGAGTTGGCCCACCCTTTGCAGCTATAACAGCTTCAACTTGGGGCGGCACAGTGGTGTAGTGGTTAGCACTCTCACCTAGCAGTAAAAAGGGTCTCTGGTTCGAATCCCAAACACTACCTGCCTGGAGTTTGCATGATCTCCCTGTGCCTACGTTGGTTTCCTCCGGGTACTCCGGTTTCCTCCCACACTCCAAAGACATGCAGGTAGGTTAATTGGCTTCTGTCCACAATTGACCCTAGTATATGAATGGGGACCCTGGATTGTGGGCTCCTTGGGAGTAGGGAAAGATGTGAATGTGCAATGTACAGGGATAGGGGTAGACACTCACTCAGGTTGAACTGGATGGACTGGTGTCTTTATTCAACCATACTAACTATGTAACTATGTAACTCTTCTGGGAAGGCTGTCAATATTGAGTTGGCCCACTTTTTGCAGCTATAACAGGTTTAGGTTTAGGAGTGTGTCTTTGGGAATGTTTGACCATAGACACTGATGTGGATGAGAAGGCTTGGCTAGCAGTCTCCACTCCAATTCATCCCAAAGGTGTTATATTGAGTTGAGGTCAGGACTCTCTGCAGGCCAGTCAAGTTCCTCCACTCCAAACTCGCTTATTCATGTCTTTTATGGACCTTGCTTTATGCACTGGTGTGCAGTCATGTTGGAACAAGAAGGGGCCATCCCCAAACTGTTCCCACAAAGTTGAGATCAAGAAATTGTTCAAAATGTCTTGGTATGCTGATGCCTTAAGAGCACCCTTCACTAGAACTAAGGGGCCAAGCCCAACCCTTGAAAAACAACCCCACACCATAATCCCCCCTCCACCAAATGATTTCTACCAGTGCACAAAGAAAGGCCCACGAAGGCATGGATGAGCGAGTTTGAGGTGGAGGAACTTGACTGGTTTGCACAGAGTCCTGACCTCAATCCGATAGAACACCTTTGGGATGAATTAGAGCTGAGACTTTGAGCCAGGCCTTCTCCTCCACATCAGTGCCTGACCTTACAAATGTGCTTCTGGAAGAATGGTCAAACATTCCCACAGACACACAGAAGAGTAGAGGCTATTATAGCTGCAAAGAGTGGGCCAATGCAATATTGAACCCTATGGACTTAGATTGGAATGCCTTTAAAGTTTGTGTGTTTGTGTGTGTGTATATGTATAAAGGCTGGTGTCCCAATACTTCTGATTATATTGTGTATCTTAGACAGTTCTCATAGGAGCGAGGGTCCCCATTGGAATGCCGTGTACACACGATCGGAATTCTCATCGGAAAAAGCTATGATGGTTTTTCCAACGGAATTCCACTCAAACTTGGCTTGCCTACACACGGTCACACAAAAGTTCGCTGAACTTTCGACCGTCAAGAACGCGGTGACGTACAACACTATGACAAGCCGAGAAAATGAAGTTCAAGGCTTACGAGCATACTTCGAATCGTGTCCGAGCATGCGTAGGAATTTTGCGTGCTGGAATTGCTACAGATGATTGGAAATTTCCGATCGAAACTTTTTTCGTCTGAAACTTTTGCTGGTGGAAATTTGGCCAGCAAAATTCTGATGGAGCATACGCACAGTTGCATTTTCTGCCGAAAAGCTCTCATCGTTTTTTTGCTGGCCGAATTTTCGATCGCCTGTACGCGGCAGAAGAATAATCGCCATCTCCTGCTCTGGTGCTAACTCAACAATTTGTGGTTTTCCCTTGAATTTTTGTTTTGATGGCCATGGTCACTAGGACCAATAGAGAGGGTGATTGTCTCTAGTAGTGATCCAGAACACCAGGAAAGACCATTCCCAAGAATTAGTTGTGTTCAATAGCTAGTTGTCTGCAAACATTGTGGAGATTGGTGTCATTCAATGAACAGGTGCATCATGTATTCTTGGGTTAAGTTGGATTTTTTTTTGGCAGAATGTATCATCCACCTGCTTCTTATAGTCCTGAGACCTTGGCTCCTCAGACCGCCATAGCTTCATTGTTTCCTGCTTGAGCCGTCTTCTATGGTTATGAATTCTAGAAAAGCCCCACCAGTTTAATTTCTGGAAGATCTAAAGCAGGGATATGCAATTAGCAGACCTCCAGCTGTTGCAAAACTACAAGTCCCATCATGCCTCTGCCTCTGGGTGTAATGCTTGTGGCTGTCAGAGTCTTGCTATGCCTCATGGGAGTTGTAGTTCTGCAACAGCTGGAGGTCCGCTAATTGCATATCCCTGATCTAAAGAGTCAGACTGGGTTCACACTATTGTGAATCGGATGCAGGTTTCCCCGCATCCAAGTTGCATAGCAGGAGATTGTGACCAGCTCTGTATGGAGCCGGTTCACACATCTCCGGAGTGGCTCCGGTGTAAACTGCACAGGAGTCCTGTGTGTTTTTTCTCCTGTTTCAGGTCCAAATTCAGCCCAAATTTCTGTCTTAAATCGGTGCCTAAAACTGTGAATGGAGACGCACCGGACTCCCACTGTGACCCGCTGCATTCTCAAGTGTGGCCCCAGCCTCAGTCAGGGATTAAGCCATACTCCACCCTTAACTAAAATACCATTTTTGAGGACTGGCTCCTTTAAATGAATCTGTCTCCTGTTTCTGTCCCGCACCTTTAGCTTGTTCCTGGTGATAGTCACGGTTCTAATTGGTCTCAGTCTTGAGGGATCCCCCTTTTTTTCGTATCTCCCATTATTCCTTTATAGTTTCAGAACTTGAAGTGCGGTTGCCATGGCTACAGTGGCCATTAGTGAAGCGACCTCCGCCACCAATGACATTGCCGCTCTTCTCTGAGCTATTTTCAGATGGCCCCCCCAATAATTTACCCCCCGTGTTTTGTTGTGAGGCTGGTAGTCCATGTGTAAAGAGGAGTCATTTCTATCATTCTAGCAGGTCCTCTTCCAGGGTAGATCAGGAGACTCACTGTTCATACAGGACAGATACACACGGGGACATCACAATGAGAAGGGCCCCTGGGGACACACTCTACCATTTCAACTTCTCTCTGCTACGTGCCTCTGATTGCTCCCACTTTTCACATGTTCTTCCTTAAATCCTTTTGTTTGCTTCTTCTTTCTTGTATTTTCTTTCTTTGTTCCTTCCTTATCTTTGCATATAAAGAAGTTATTATCTTTTTTATTCTTTGTTTCTTCTTTCCTTTCTGTTCCACATTTCTTTTCCCTTTCATTCCTCTTCCCTCATCTCTCTCCTTTATTCCATTCTTCCATTACATTTTGTTTTTCTTTCCCTAGTTCTTTCTCCCCTTTCTTGTTTTACCTTCTTCTCCATTCCTTTTTTATGAATTCTTCTTTATTTTTTTTTATTTATTACAATCTTTTCCTTCCTCTTTCCTATCCTCCTTCTGATTTCCTCATTCCTTCCTCTTTCTTCTTTCCTTTCTTCAGCTGTCTTTCATATTCCATTTCTTCTTTTTTCATTCCTTTCATTCATATTCTTTTTTTTTCCTCTCTCTTTTTGGTTTTGTTGTCTCTACTCTTTCCTTTCCTCCCCCCCCCCCTTTCCTTTTCTTCTTTTCTCCCCTTTCCTTCTTTTCATCCCCATTCCTTTCCTTTTTCCTCCTCATTCCTTTCCTGTTTCCCCTCCTTATTAATTTCCTAATTTTTTTTCCCTTCTTTTCTCTTTCCTTTCTTTTTCCCCTTCTCTTTTCTTTCCTTTCCTTCTCCCCTCCTCGTTTCTTTCCTTTTTCCTCCTCTTTCCTTTCCTGTTTACCCTCCCCCTTTACTTTCCTAATTTCTTTCCCTTTTCTCTCCTCTTTCCTTTCTTTCTCCTCTCCTCTTTTCTTTCCTTCTCTCCTCCTCCTCTCCTCTTTCCTTTCCTTCTCCCAGTCTCTTTCCTTTCCCTTTCCCCCTCTCCCCCCCCCCATTTCCTTTCCTACTCCCCCTCTTTCCTTTTATATTTCCTTTCATGCTCTCCTCCTCCTCTTCTCTTTCCTTTCCTCCTCCACCTCATCTCCTTTTTTCTCTCCTCGTTCCTTTCCTTCTACCCTCCTCTTTCCTTACTCCCCCCCTCCCTCCTCTTCTCTTTCCTTTCCCCTTTCCTTTCCTTCCCTTCTCTCCTCCTCTCCTCTTTCCTTTCCTTCTCCCCCTCTTTGCTTTTCTATTTCCTTTCCTTCTCTCCTCCTCCTTTCCTCTTTCCTTTCCTCCTCCTCATCTTTCCTTTCCTCCTCATCTCTTTCCTTTCCTCCTCATCTCTTTCCTTTCCTCCTCATCTGTTTCCTTTCCTCCTCATCTCTTTCCTTTCCTCCTCTCCTCTCCTCTTTCTTTTCCTTCATCTCTACTCTTTCCCTTTCCTTCATCTCTACTCTTTCCCTTTCCTTCATCTCTACTCTTTCCCTTTCCTTCTTCCCTCCTCTTTCCGATCACTCTTCCCTCCATTTTCCTTTCCTTTTCTTTTTCCTTTCCTGTTTCCCCTCCTCTTTCCTTTCTTTCCTTCTCTTCTCCCCCCCCCCCTCCCCCCTTCTTTTTTTTTTTCTTTCCTTCTCTCCCTCCTCTTTTTCCTTTCCTTCCTTTTTCCTCCTCTTCTTCCCTCCTTCTCTATTTCTTTTCTTTCCTTTCCGAACATTTCAGTGACTAACTTGACATTTCCTGCATTCTTCAGCTTGGCCACAAGGTGTCAGTTTGACATCAACACACCATTATTTAAATATGGAACAGCATGGAAAGCCAAAAAAAGGACGTTGCATCACAAATTACCATCTGCAATATCAATAATAACTAATAATAATTAAAATTTTTTTTTAAATTATAATAATAATGTAATAATTATTGTTAATTATAATAATGATGTACTCAATGGAAACACACACCAGTTTCACTTTAATTCAAATGCAGCTTCATATTTCATTAGTGGGAAACGTAATTTATTAGGCTTTTTTTTACAATATAAGTACATGTGTGCAGTATCCCAAAGAAGCTAATCAGGTGTTATGGGATAACAGCACTTGGTACTCATTAAAGCTCTCCAGCATTGCCATAGTTTGCTACAAAACCGATAATCTTCATAGGGACCCCCAGCGCCGGGCTTGGTCAACAGGTCCTCTTTAACCAGCCTGTGTTTCTCTCAGCTCAGACAATGTTCCTCTTCTGTTATTTTGCCCTGCTGGATTCCACTTACAGAGAAAATGACCGGGCTATTTCTGGTCCATGTCACAGGCTCTGGGCGGTTAAGGCTGGCGGTTCTGATGGAGGACAGATTACAGATGAAGTGGAAGGAGGTGGAAGGGACCAGCAACGTCTATAAGGTGCTAGTGAAACCGCTGACGGGTAAGTGTTAGGAGGATTCTGAGCATTTTCATGGGAGGACTTTGGGATTGTTGCACATTTTCCATAATTCTCCGGCTAGCACTGGGGTCCAGAACTTAGTTCCCACCAGGGCTCTATCTTTGCAGAGTTGGAATGTTCTCCTGAATTATCATGTGTGACTTTTCTAACAGTGATTTAGTTTCCTCTTACCACCTAAAAGCATAGCTATAGATTAAATGGTGTTTATGTAAATAATTCCCTTGACAGCTCCTCGGGGGCGGGGACTTAAGTAAAGAGTTTTGTGTATTGTGTAAAGCTGCAAATAATTTATTAGCAAAAAATTGTATATTCTGTAACAGATAACAAATTCCACCCAGATGCTCTGAAATCTCAGTCATTATTGACCAAACTCTGCCCATTTCCTGGCAAACACATGCCCATATTTTAATGCTCAATTCAGTATGTCTGACACACTTCCCTAGTATGTGGTAGCCAGGTAGATATGAATTAAGAAAAAAGAAAATAGTTGCAATAATAAAAAGGGAGCACTGCTACACTATATTACCAAAAGTATTGGGACACCTGCCTTTACACACACATAAACTTTAATGGCATCCCAGTCTTAGTCCGTAGGGTTCAATATTGGGTTGGCTCACCCTTTGCAGCTATAACAGCTTCAACTCTTCCGGGAAGGCTGTCCACAAGGTTTAGGAGTGTGTCTATGGGAATGTTTGACCATTCTTCCAGAAGCGCATTTGTGAGGCCAGGCACTGATTTTTGACGAGAAGACCTGACATGCAGTCCCTGTTCTAATTCATCCCAAAGGTGTTGTGTCGGGTTGAGGTCAAGTTCCTCCACCCCAAACTCGCTCATCCATGTCTTTCTGGACCTTGCTTTGTGCACTGGTGCGCAGTCATGTTGCAACAGGAAGGGGTCATCCCCAAACTGTTCCCACAAAGTTGGGAGCATGAAATTGTCCAAAATGTCTTGGTATGCTGACGCCTTCAGAGTTCCCTTCACTGGAACGAAGGGGCCAAGCCCAACCCCTGAAAAACAACCCCACACCATAATCCCCCCTCCACCAAATGATTTGGACCAGTGCACAAAGCAAGGTCCATAAAGACACAGATGAGCGAGTTTGGGGTGGAGGAACTAGACTGGCCTGCACAGAGTCCTGACCTCAACTCAATAGACTGCCTTTGGGATGAATTGGAGCGGAGACTGCAACCCAGGCCTTCTCGTCCAAATCAGTGCCTGACCTCACAAATGCGCTTCTGGAAGAATTGTCAAACATTCCCATAGATACACTAAACTTTATGGACGGCCTTCCCAGAAGAGTTTAAGCTGTTATAGCTGCAAAGGGTGGGCCAACTTAATATTGATCCCTACGGACTAAGACTGGGATGCCATTAAAGTTCATGTGCATGTAAAGGCAGGCGTCCCGATACTTTTGGTAATATAGTGTAGGTGGCAACTATGGAGTCACACAACAAAAGGTATTAGAAAGGGAGAAGGGCAATGACTTGTTTTTTTAGGGTGTCAGTTGGGAGGTAACCATTATTTTTGATTCACACTGGATGCCGATGTGGCTCCCAGCGGGGGTCCGGTGCATCCTGGTTCACTGTTTCAGGTCCGATTTCAGCCCCAATTTCGGGCTGAATTCGTAATTTCGCACCAAAGCCGCATCGGAGATATGTGAACCAGCGCCATAGACAGCCGGTCACATTCTCCTGCTATTGCGAATTGGATGCTGGTATCCCGCATCTAATTCGCAGTAGACATGTACAATGACAAAAAAAATTGTTAATTACCAAATTTTTTGCATTTCCGAATTTCAAATTTACGCATTTTCACATTTTCACATTTTCGAATTTTTGGATTTTCAAATTTTCAAATTTTTGCATTTCCGAATTTTCAAAATTCCAAATTTTCAAATTTGAATTCCGAATCTCCAAAATTAAAAAATCCAAAAATCTGAAAGAAAATCAGTAAAATTTGAAATAATAACTAACTATTAAATTATAGGTATTGGAATTTCCTTTCAAATTTGCCTGTTTTTGAACGTAACGAATACAAATTTATCTGAAGTTACGAATTATCCGAAATAACGAATGCCGCATATAAACAAATGGAATAGAACAAATGAATAATAAATAATAATAAAATGTTTTTATTTTTTATTAGATCATTACGTTCCATTCGTTTAGATACAGCATTCGTTATTTCAAATAATTTGTAACTTTGGAAATTTCGTACTCGTTACATTCACTAACAGCCAAATTTGAACAGAAATTCCAATACCTATAATTCGATATCTATTATCTATCTATCTATAGTTCGTTATTTCAGATTTTCGGGTTTTTGAATGTTCAGATTTTTGAATTCTTTTGAATTTTCCGATTTTTGAATTCTTTTGGATTTTCAGATTTCCACATTTTTTAATTTTCAAATTTATGAAACTTTCGAATTTCCGAATTTACGAACTTCTGAATTTACGAACTTCTGAATTTACGAACTTCTGAATTTACGAACTTCCGAATTTACGAACTTCTGAATTTACGAACTTCCGAACTTTCAAATTTCTGAAAATTCGGAAATTCAGAAAATCGAAATATGGAAATTTGGAAATTCCAAATTTCCGAAAATTTCATTAATCATACAATTTTTCATAAATTAAGTAATTTGGCAAAATTCGTTAAACGAATTTGGAACTAAACGAATTGCACATGTCTAATTCATAAGGCTTCATGCACACGAGACGCAGATGCAAACTCTGCTGGACACATGCAATTTTTACCGCGATTTAGCGGCGTTTTACCACGTTTGCGTCTAGAAGCGTTTAGTTAAGCTAACATCATAGACCCTCCCCAGCTCAAAAAACAGTATTATTAACTATTTCAGCAATTTTGTGAGACCAGAGTGAGTAGCAGCAGCTGTGAGAGCTGCAGTGTACTTGTATTTAGCGTGTCACTTGCCACGGCACCTGCCACAAGTTGTGGATTGTCCACTTGCCACGTCACTTGCCACATCACCTGCCACGTCACTTGCCACAAGATGTGGATTGTCCACTTTCCATGTCACCTGCCATGCCACCTGCCACAAGTTGTGGATTGTCCACTTGCCACGTCACCAGCCACAAGTTGTGGATTTCCACTTGCCACGTGACTTGCCACATCACCTGCCACGTCACTTGCCACGTCACCTGCCACAAGTTGTGGATTGTCCACTTGCCACGTCACTTGCCACGTCACCTGCCACAAGTTTTGGATTGTCCACTTGCCACGTCAGCTGCCACGTCACTTGCCACAAGATGTGGATTGTCCACTTATCACATCACCTGCCACGTCACTTGCCACATCACCTGCCACGTCACCTGCCACAAGTTGTGGATTGTCCACTTGCCACATCACCTGCCACGTCACTTGCCACAAGATGTGGATTGTCCACTTTCCACGTCACCTGCCATGCCACCTGCCACAAGTTGTGGATTGTCCACTTGCCACGTCACCAGCCACATCACCTGCCACAAGTTGTGGATTGTCCACTTGCCACACCACTTTCCACGTCACCTGCCACGTCACCTGCCACAAGTTGTGGATTGTCCACTTGCCACGTCACTTGCCACGTCCCCTGCCACGTCACCTGCCACAAGTGGATTGTCCACTTGCCACATCACTTGCCACATCACCTGCCACAAGTTGTGGATTGTCCACTTGCCACGTCACTTGCCACGTCACCTGACACAAGTTGTGGATTGTCCACTCGCCACGTCACTTGCCACGTCCCCTGCCACAAGTGGATTGTCCACTTGCCACGTCACTTGCCACGTCCCCTGCCACAAGTGGATTGTCCACTTGCCACATCACTTGCCACGTCACCTGCCACAAGTTATGGATTGTCCACTTGCCACGTCACATGCCAGTCACCTGCCACAAGTTGTGGATTTTCCACTTGCCACGTCACCTGCCAGGTCACTTGCCGCGTCACCTGCCAGGTCACTTGCCACGTCACCTGCCACAAGTTGTGGATTGTCCACTTTCCACGTCACTTGCCACAAGTTGTGGATTGTCCACTTGCAACATCACTTGCCACCTGCCATGTCACTTGCCACAAGTTGTGGATTGTCCACTTGCAATTGCAATTGTTTAAAATATTTTTCTAATGGTTTTTCATCATTTGCAATCATTTTTGAGATTTTTAATGTAAAAAAAAAGGTCACCTTTAAAAACGCTTATAAACGAAAACGCGGCAAAACGCGGTAGCGGCGTTTTACCGTGTTTTGCGTCTGAAACGTGGAAACTTTTGCGTCTGAACCCATTTTTTTGCTTCTGGAAAAACGAGGTTAAACGCAACTGCATAAAAACGGCAAAAAACGAGACTGTGTGCATGGACACATAGGATAACATTGAATGAGTTCAGGAGCAGTTGAAAAAAGTGTCCAACTGCCTCTGAACACGCGTTTAACTGCGTCTCGTGTGCATGAGGCCTAATAGTGTAAACCCCGGCCTTAGAAGTCCACGGGGAAAATCTGCACCCTGCTCCTAGAAAGTTAGGTCAGTTGGTGGCTGTAAATTACCATTTTTTTGGTGTCTCCTTTAAGGGGATCCAGAGCAGGAGGTGATGTTGAAAACGAAGACGGCCAAGGCTACGGTTGGAGGTCTGGACCCTGTAAAGGAGTACGTTCTACAAATACACGTCATCCAAGGAGGCCAGGACACCCTCATAGCCAAGAAGAAGTTCATCAGTGAGTTACACACATATACCAATAGAACGAATTGGTCATGCATGGTCTTTGTCTAGGGGCCTCACAGCTTGATTGTTTCTGGTTTCAATTTTTATTTTTTAGCTTCTTCCATCAGCCAACACTAAGTACGAAATAAAGGAAATAAACCTCAAATTTGGTACCTGACAATAGAAGAGAACTTTTTTTTCCCCCAGTCTAGAACAGCTTTGTCCCACTCTCTAGATCCGCAGTACCTGGACAGGTTTGTCTAGCGCCCAAGGCAGGGATGCGGAACTGCGCCCCTCCCCCACTGTTCATGCATGCCATAGAATGGATTTTCTGCCCTGTGTCCATTCTTTGTTCCCTTGCTCCACTATGCCCAGGGCAGCTACCCCTCCTGCCCAATCTTTCCCAGCCCTGTAGATCTGTACATTACACCATTACCACCCATATAGTAATCTGTCTACAGAGACATTGGAAATACTTATATCCTCCCAACTTTTCTGGCCACGCAATCAGGTGCTGCTCAGGAGACCACAGGCACTGGAAGAAGTTGGTGATCTCCATGTTTTTGTACCAATTTTTTGGTGATTACTGTTTGGTATCTGAGTAACACAATATTATGTCTAATGTACAGGTCCACTTTTCATTCTCATCACATCTTTCAGCAAGGAGCCATCCTTGATCTCCACTAAGGTGACTTTGCCTAGGCCAGTGATGGTGAACCTTGGCACCCCAGATGTTTTGGAACTCCATTTCCCATGATGCTCATACGCTCTACAGTGTAGCTGAGCATCATGGGAAATGGAGTTCCAAAACATCTGGGGTGCCAAGGTTCACCATCACTGGCCTAGGCTGTGATAATATCACCAGTCTGCTGCAGACAGGAAGAAGCATTTCCTCAGTCTGAACAAAGATGGTTCCATCCTTCTGTAAGGAAAAGCAGATGATGGCTTGTCATGGAGAACAATGTGATCTCTCTGAAAGTTAATAGGTACCTGGAAGTATTACACTGACACGTTCCTTTTGAAGGAATCCACTTGACACGAACAAATTTGAAAGAAGGTCTGCTTTTTATAAGTTTCTAACAGCTCTAATAAAGAATATTAAATAGATTTCCTTCCATTGTATATTTGCAGTTGAAGATTTAAAGGCCCAAGTGCGAAATGAGAAGAAAAAGGCAGATATGACTCCAGCACCGCAGATCACTGTGTCTTCCTCTCCAGCAGAGGGCAGCACCACAATCACAGGTGAGTTTGGGAGCATATAGACATCACAGTGCCCAATAGCGATTTAGGAGAGGTCTATTTTCTAGGGCAGTGGTCTCCAAAGTGTGGCCTGGGGGCCAGGTGTAGCCCTTTGCTTGCTTTTATCTGGCCCTTGGTGCATTAATCTACAACACACTGTCAGCAACCGTGAGCCATAGTTTCTGTCACTCTATTCCCCCTACTGACACCAGTGATGGGGCACTATTCCTCACACTGACATCAACAATGGGGCACTATTCCTCCCACTAACACCAATGATGGGGCACTATTCCTCCCACTGACATCAACAATGGGGCACTATTCCTCCCACTAACACCAATGATGGGGCACTATTCCTCCCACTGACATCAAAAATGGGGCACTATTCCTCCCAATGACACAAGTGATGGGATACTATTCCTCCCACTGACACCAATGATGGGGCACTATTCCCTCCACTGACACCAATGATGGGGCACTATTCCCCCCACTGACACCAATGATGGGGCACTATTCCCCCCACTGGCACCAATGATGGGGCACTATTCCCCCCACTGACACCAATGATGGGGCACTATTCCCCCCACTGACACCAATGATGGGGCACTATTCCCCCCACTGACACCAATGATGGGGCACTATTCCCCCCACTGACACCAATGATGGGGCACTATTCCCCCCACTGACACCAATGATGGGGCACTATTCCCCCCACTGACACCAATGATGGGGCACTATTCTCCCCACTGACACCAATGATGGGGCACTATTCCTCCCATTGACACCAAAATTGGGTACTATTCCTCCCACTAACACCAATGATGGGGCACTATTCCTCCCACTAACACCAATGATGGGGCACTATTCCTCCCACTGACATCAAAAATGGGGCACTATTCCTCTCAATGACACAAGTGATGGGATACTATTCCTCCCACTGACACCAATGATGGGGCACTATTCCCCCCACTGACACCAATGATGGGGCACTATTCCCCCCACTGACACCAATGATGGGGCACTATTCCCCCCACTGACACCAATGATGGGGCACTATTGCCCCCACTGACACCAATGATGGGGCACTATTGCCCCCACTGACACCAATGATGGGGCACTATTGCCCCCACTGACACCAATGATGGGGCACTATTGCCCCCACTGACACCAATGATGGGGCACTATTGCCCCCACTGACACCAATGATGGGGCACTATTCCCCCCACTGACACCAATGATGGGGCACTATTCCCCCCACTGACACCAATGATGGGGCACTATTCCCCCCACTGACACCAATGATGGGGCACTATTCCCCCCACTGACACCAATGATGGGGCACTATTCTCCCCACTGACACCAATGATGGGGCACTATTCCTCCCATTGACACCAAAATTGGGTACTATTCCTCCCACTAACACCAATGATGGGGCACTATTCCTCCCACTGACACCAATGATGGGGTACTATTCCTCCAACTAATACCAATGATGGGGCAGTAATCTTCTGACACCAATGATGGGGTACTATTCCTCCCACTAATACCAAAGTTGGGGAACTGTGTACCCCCACTGACACCAGGTCATTTTTTACTCCCACTGGTCACAGTCTGGCCCCCCTAAAGTCTGAAGGACAGTAAACTGGCACTCTGTTTAGAAAGTTCGGAGACCCCTGCTCTAGGGGTTCCTCCCTTTTGGAGGTCTTGACATTCTGGTTTCTTCAAGCCTTCCTCCAGCCATTTTTTTTCTAACCACCATCCATCTAACCACATAGAGAAACAAAGCAGAATATACCCTTTAACTCCACCTTACATTGGAATATCGGTTTTGGATGGACGGTGTTATGTAAGCTAACTCTCAAATGTTCTTTTTTATCTCTTGTTAGAGAGGAGAGAGGACAAGGAGCAGTTGGATACCCCAAGCTCCAGACCACAGGGGCCCGAAGGACGAAGGTCGGGGCCCCAGAACGCTACCCTGGTAGCCAAACCCACCCAGAAAATTTCCTCCAAATCGGAGAGAGAGGTGTCAGCGACCCCCAGCACCCCTCGGAGAGGTAACCCGGCCTGCGCAATTATCCCTCCATCTCTGCAAGTTCGCTAATTCATCTCTGTGATCTCCTGAACTCTAATGATCGGGGCGACGCGGAGGGTCTCCTGGGAGAAAAAAAAATCCTGATTGACGAGCCTGCTGTGCTTTTTTCCCGAGGCTTGATAGATATCGATCTCCCACCTGTCTGCGTTTACTGCCTCGCGTCCGCTCCTCCGCTGCTGCTCCATGTCTGCCGTAGAATACTCAGAGCACGGGAAATGACCAAACAGCCAATCAGAGGAGAGAAAACCAGACCTCCATTTTTATTTCATTCCTTTAAATATTTTAGCACATAATTCTATCTATTTTTTCTTTTCTGTACTTTTTTTGTTGAATTAGTTGTGTTTCTGGTGAGATTTTTAAGCTGCAGACAAAGTCACAAAAATTCTAAAAATAATAGCAAGCTTGCGTCCTCGTGGTTTTTGTTAAAGCAACCCTCTACTGGAAAGTAAAGGGGGTCATTTAAAGGGGTTGTAAACCCCAGACATGAAATATGAACAAAGCATATCCCTGTATAGGGTGTATGTGTCTCAGTCCAGGGCACGAAGTGTCATTTCTGTCTGCTGCCTCCTTCCTCTGCGATCTGCATGAGGCACTTCTGACAAGTTTTCCTGACACCAAGAGAAAAAAGGGGACAGGGGAGGGATCTCCAGTGCACAGCCCGTGATTGACATCCTCAGCTTTGTTCCTGTGTGCTGTGTGAAAGGGGGTGTGTGCCTTCCCTCCAATCAGCTCTCAGAGCTCTCCTCACTATGAGTGTGTAATTTCAGCCTCCCGCCCCCTGTTTTCTGAGAGCTCAGACAAGCTTTATAAATTCTGGACTTTAAATGGCTGTAGAGAAGACAGTGGATAAACAGGTACAACTTATGTAGGAGGATTTGTTTCATCCCGGTGTATTACCTGAGTATAGTTACTTTACTGGGTATATGAGAGGGTTTACAACCACTTTAATATCTAGCCTTTTCCATTTACAGGAGGAGCTCCTGAATGTACCTTACTTCTAGGTCTGCATCCCCTTATAACCGGGTCACATGAGCCACATTAAGGGCATAGGTCATGTGGTGTCTACCATAGGATGGTTGGGGGGGGGGGGGGGGTGTTCAGGCCATGCCGACAAATCAGCTGCTCTTGTAGAACGTCCCCCTGATATCGGTACCCCAATTTCCAACAGAAAATGTGATTGATTCTTCGAATTGTGAAAAAATTCTACTCAAGCACACTCCATGCAGTTAGAGTCAAACTCAGGATGTCATTATTACAAGGCTGTAGCTGATGACACATGGAGGGTGACCATATTTTACCAGCCCATAGACGTCAGTGGTTCACACCACAACTCCACCCCACTGCATTTAATCTAAAGGTGTATGACCCTCAGGTTGTAATGTTCATCAGGCTGTAGCACTACCAAGAGCTCTGTTTGTTCTTAGTGAAAAAAAAGTTGCTGGACTTGCGTTGATGGTGTTACCTATTACTTTCCTTTATATTGTCTGTCTCTGTGGCCAGGGCCAGTACATCATTGTGACACCAAGCTGGAATGGGACATAGTTCTTCTGGTGGACAGTTCCTGGAGCGTAGGACGTGCCAACTTCAGACTGGTGAAGAACTTCCTGTGGGGGATTCTTAGCCCCCTCCACATCTCCAAGGACAAGATTCGAGTTGGTAATGAGATTATAGTGTCATGGTGGGGTGGTGGTGGTGGTGGTGGTACGATGGGTCATCTGCGATCATACTATGTTCAGAAGGCCTTGATATGAGGACCTGGTTGGTGCTGTTGTAAAAAAAAAAAGATGAGAATAGTAGATGGACAGTTAAAGTGTATCTAAAGCCAAAACTGTTTTCTTTAGTTTTGGATGGAGTAGGTAAGGGTAAGAAAAAAAGACAGACTAGAGCAGTGGTCTCCAAATTGCAGCCTGATGGCTTGATCTGGCCCTTTGCTTGCCTGTATCTGGTTCTTTGGGCACTATTCCTCTCATGGACACCAATGACAGGGCAGATATCCTCCCACTGACACCAATGATGGGGCGTTATTCCTGCCACTGACACCAATGATGGGGCGTTATTCCTGCCACTGACACCAATGATGGGGCGTTATTCCTGCCACTGACACCAATGATGGGGCGTTATTCCTGCCACTGACACCAATGATGGGGCGTTATTCCTGCCACTGACACCACTGATGGGGCGTTATTCCTGCCACTGACACCAATGAATGGGCACTTTTCCTTCCACTCAGGGGCATAGATAAGGGGGGGTCAGGGGTGTTCAAGCCCCCAAGAGCCAAAATGAAATACATGGTGTCCCTGCTCTGCAGCCACACATGGCACCAGCGACAGATGTCAATGCAGTCAGTGGCACACAGAGTGTAATAATGCCACTGCAGCAAGTGTAATAGACCATTAGGCACACATGTTGTGGTACGCCGCCGGGCCGGTCTATCGGGCTCAGGCTGAAGGCTGACAGATCTATCACCTGACAGCACAGTGGGAGCCGGCGGTGCGTGTAGTCCTGCCCACTGCACACCATGCATTTCTGTTGTTTCAAAAATCCAATAGATTTCGTTCCACTTCACAATTGTGTCCCACTTGTTGGTGATTCTTCACAAAAAATAAAAATGTTATATATTTATGTTTGAAGCCTGAAATGTGGCAAAAGGTTGAAAAGTTCAAGGGGGCCGAATACTTTCGCAAGGCACTGTATGTGGAAAATCACATATCTCTCAACATTTTTAGATGGGAATGAGGGACACCTACTAGCAAATATATGTAGGCATAAGGCACGCCCCCTGCCAAACCCCCTTAAAGGAGAATTAACCAAAAAAAAGGTTAATTAAACCCACAAGTGCTTTTTTTTACTACTACTATTCCTTTATATTGGCTTTTAAAATTTACAAATGCAGCAATTTAGAATTTAGATGAAAGGTTTAGCACTGGGAAACACACTGCTTGAAAGATAAAAAGAGCATTTTTTATACAACCATATAGATCAGACCAAAATGAGGGACAAATGAGGGGTAAAGAGGGACAGAGGGACATTGCTCCAAATCAGGGACAGTTGGGAGGTATGCAATCACACTGTGTTTTTGATCTGCTGCAAGTGTCAATTCAAAGTTAACAACTCCCTAAAAGAACACCACCCAGAATCGCATGTGAATTGCACAAGTAATGCGGTGCAGTTCCCGTTGCGATTTACATGCAAACTATAGTGTGAAACAGGGCTTACTGTGTTGATCGGGGTGCAATCAAGGGCCGTTCATTTTGAATGGGCTCAAATCACACAAAAGTCATGCATGCATCAATTTTGGAACAGCACTGCAACCGATTTGCATGGTCGTTTTGTGAATGCGATCTGGTGCAGGCTGTGTTTTGCAACCTTCGTTTGGGGTGTGGTTAAGATAGCACCGACACTCACTGCAGGTTGCAAGCGGGGTGCGATTTGAATGAGGTGCATGAAACGTGTGGATTGAGGGTTTCCCGCATTGTAGTGTACCTCCATGTATCTCCTAAGCAGTAGTGTGTTTTTCCTCTGCCAGTGTAAGAAGGCTTGCAATTACACACCTTCTCGCACCCCCTTAGATGTGAACCTAGCCTAGAGAAAATTCAGTGTGTTCAAGGCTGGTCATTTTTCAGTTGATAGGTTTTCAATTGAAAATTAAACTAATGTGAGCACAGTGAGTGTGCTGCCTTCTACAAGATGGTGCCCATGGTACCTGCCCAGTAAGATTGGCTATTACAGGGACCCATCCTGTAGTAGGCAGTGCATCACACCCTTTTTTTTTATAATCTGTAAAAGTAAAAAAAAAAGTCAGTGAGTTCTCTGTCTGGCACAACATGGCGCACTTTGCACCATAATAGCCAACCTCACTGAGGAGATGCAAAGGGCACCATCTCCTTGTAGGTAGGGAGCACACTCACTTTGCACCTATTCAGTTTGGACACTAATACTGGACAACAGCCAACAACGTTCATAAACGGCTGAAATAAGGTTCGATTTTCTAAAGGACCTGATAAAATACAATTAGGGATGTGATTGCTTACTAGGGGCAACACATTGTTTTTTCCTTTTTCCAGTCTTTATAATTTTGGCACCATTTATTTTATTTAAAAAAGACTTTTACTTGGTATCTGCTGCTGAACCCCCCCCCCCCCCCCCCCAGTACAAAAAATTGACTGACGCCAATTATGGGGCAGTACCCACCCAATAACAAATCTGGGAAATTTTTTACTCCCACTGATACCAGGACATTGTTTTCTACTCCCATGTGACAGTTCAGCCCCTCTAAGGTCTAAAGGACAGTAAACTGGCCTTTGTTTAGAAAGTCTTGAGACCCCTGGCCTAGAGGAAGGTAGGTGAGACAAGAGGGATGAGTTGGGATTTGGAATCTGGAAAGCAGAATATGACTCTCTGTCTTTATATTACCTTCCCACAGTTTCTGGACCTGGACTGGGGGAGAAGGGGTGGTGGGGTTGGGTCTTCCATCATAAGCCCACAAAACTCTATTGCATTGGGCAATGATGCCAACCCATCATGTTTTCGGCACTGTGAGGGGGGAGGTTAAGACAGTTTGGAGCATTCTGAGGACCTCAAAGTCAATCCAGCATGCCAATCGGCCAGGATGCTGCAACATTACTGTCACACGATTGGCTAGGCCCATTGTGAATCACTAGAACGATGAACAGAATGAATCAAATCCATCCAAAATGAATGGGTTGTGATGTGATGATGTAGTACGCTGCAAATGTAAAATAAAGGACAGTGCAGTGCATGTGTTACCACAACGCCCCCCCCCCCCCCCCGGTAGAAACGACCCATGAGCATCAGCATTAGATTAGGTCATCGGAAAAGTCTCAATATCTGTCTATGCACACGTCATGGCTTTTTTACTCCACACTGCCCCCTACAGGTTTGTCTCAGTACAGCGGAGAGCCACAGACTGAATGGGATCTAAACTCGTATTCCACTAAAGCAGAAGTCCTGGAGGCCATTAGAAGGGTGAAGTATAAGGGAGGAAACACCTTTACAGGTATAGACACAGTTTTTTCTTTTGTTGTAATGCTGTAAGTATGTACGACCCCCGTATCCTCATATCCTCATGTCACTTGTGTGAGTAGGTATGGCTCTCACCCATGTCCTGGAAGAAAATCTCAGAGCCGCATCAGGGGCCCGGGCTCAGGCTGGCAAAGTACTGGTCCTCTTAACGGATGGGAAGTCCCAGGATGATGCCATCACAGTGGCACAGACCCTCAAGGAGGCCGGAATATATATGTTTGCTATAGGTAAGCCAACAGAACAACCAAATTATAGTGGGTCAGGGTTAGAATGTTGGTTGGGTTCCTAATACTGTCCATTGACCACACTGATCTCTAGCATTAAGGACCTGACAGAGGTTATGACCCTTCCTTCTTTGTCACATTTATTACCCTTTCTTTTCAATATGCCCTTTGCTGCCCACCCTTTGGTTTAAATTTTACCGGTTGATATTGGTGACCACATGTATGCATAGAGATGGCCCTGGAGCCACTACTGTATCTACAAGCAGTACACCGTGCAGCTCAAAGTAACCTCAGTGCCTGCAGGGAAATCATGTTTTCTTTTTTTGTTGTAAAAAATGGGGCACCTTCTAGTGTGCTAGAATGATAGTGTATTTTTTTTTTTTTTTGTGAGAGTAGGGTAGATATCCAGACGTGGCTGGCAGCCAAGCCTGGGTGTGTTTTGGTCTGGGTTGGGAGTGACTCAGAGTAGAGCTGGGTGATTAATAGGCAGCATCACCAAGACCTCCCACTTCTTTCCAGAAGTGGTGCTGTCTGGGGTGTTCTGAGGAGACCTAACCAATCCTCAATCTAGATTGGCAGGGGGCGGGCCTCCTTAAATACCTAGAGTCAGCCCAGCTGGGGAGAAGTTGTTTGGGTGGATGCTGGTGATGGAGTGCTAGGCCGTTGAGGCCTCTGAGGGAGCTCCCCAGTCTGGGGGGGGGGGGGGTGACCTTGGGCCTGGGGCTCGGTGTGGCCAGGACCATTCTCACAACACACGGAGGTGTCCTGGACAGGTGGCACGACAGCAAGAGAGGGCAGTAGGAGAGCACTGCCAGGGAAAGTCTCCAGGAGAGGAACAGGTCAAAGCCAAGAGGGCTGGTGAGTGACGCACAGTTGGGAGAGGACTGGGAAGGCACTCCTGACAGGACTGGGAGATTGCAGTCTGAGGTGGGTGCAGAGCTAGTAGGATGGACTGTGGTGTTCTGGGCAGTGGACAGAGAGGCAGCTGCAGCCAGGAGGGCTGGCAGGACCTGAGGATGTTGTACTGGGCTAAGTAGCCACGTGGACAGCTAGCACTAAGGACTACCATATTTTTGCTACACTAAAGGGGCCCATGCAAGGAGGGAGAATGGGTGTTGGGACTTAAGTATACCCCCGTGTGCTTGGATCTGTTTTTAAATTATTTGACTTCTTCATTTCAATGTGCCTAATTCTACTGGTCCTGACGAAGCAGATGATCCGCAAAATGCGTTGACCCTTCTAGAAGACCTTGTGCACAGGCTTGTTTATAATGTACTATATTTGATAGCAACATATGCTTTTTATATTGTGTAACATAAAGACAAAATTCTTTTAGACATATTGCTTGTCATTCTATATTTAATTGTGCACACGTGGGTATATTTAAAGTCCCAACACCCACTCTCCCTCCTTGCTACTATATATAAATGGGATTATACCCCTGTGTTCATATTCTCTCAATATAGTTACACTCTCTCTCTCTCTCTCTCACAAAAACAAATTCCTTGCATAAAGGGTCCCTGCCTGCAAAGGGCATTCACCTTAGGCCTGGCTGAGCCAGTGTCAGGCCTACAAATCAGCGCTAGGTGGTCCGGGAAGTGCAAGCAAGTGATGTGCTAGAGTTGAAGATTGGAGTTGTATATACCGGAGGTGTATATAGTCAGTCCCATTTCTATTGTTCTGCAAATCAGTTTGGGCATCTCATGAATATCCCATCCCCATCCAAGTTTATTCCCCTCAATACAAATAAAAACAAAGTTCAAGGACGTTTTTTCTGCCTGAGTGTGAATGAGAACTGTGTGCCTGGCTGGGCAGGATGACAGGTGGACTACAACACTCAGCACCTCTACGCAAAATAAGGTATTCATTTTCATTGGTTAAAAAGTTTCTCTTCTTCTCAGGAGTGAAGAACGCAGACGAATCAGAGCTGAGAGAAATGGCGTCCAAACCGACCGACCTGACCGTCCACATGGTAGCTGACTTCCCAATGCTCAGCCCTCTGGTAGGAGACGTGTCCCGGGCGCTGTGCATGCGGCTGAAGGATAGACGGAAGGAGGTAGACATCGGTGAGGATTGAGTTCACCGTGAGGTGTTTGCTGCCCTCCAGAACAGATTTCTTACTGCTACATTTATCGCCCAGGATTGCAGAAAGTAGTCGCCCCCGTCATCATGGACCCGCACCCCAGCCCCACCCACTTGGTGGTATCCGATGTAACGGCAAGGAGCATGCGCGTGTCCTGGACCCCTCCGCAGCAGCCCGTCCGCAAATACCGTATAGTCTACTACCCATCTCGAGGTGGGACACCTCAAGAGGTACGGTGTAGGCTCTCCTGTAAAGGTGGAAAATTTATTTTCTCTCCAACATTTATGTTCTAAAATTATGTGGTGGCAGTGGCGAACCACATGAGATGCTGAGCACCACCTCTCTGGTGCTGTTCCTTGCACTCACTGAATTTACCACAAGATGGCCTCAGTCTTCCAACTTGGTGCTGGAAGACTGAGGACATATTTGTCAGTGCAGGGTGTCATGGGACTGCCCCCTCAAGAGGGCATCACAGTGACACCCTGCAGTCACAGTGTATTGGTGCAGAGAGTGCTGCCGATGTCACCTTGCCATTTGCATCATTGAGGATCGCCGCCCACTGCTGGTGGAAGACCTAAAGAGGATCATGTAACTGATCTGAAGACATGTGACGTACACCTGCTGTGCCCTTTATGAAGGGCCCTCTCTTTGCTTTGGGAAAATCCAGATACACCATGTTCACAGGCTTTCCTCTATCTAGATGACAGCTCACTTCCTCATAGAATGTTAACAGATTGGCCTGGCAAGAATGATCTTTCACAAAACCATGTTGATTACTACTACTGATTTCTTCAGCGAATTCTTGGATATGTCCCTTATCATCCCCTCCAGTAGTTTACATGCTATTGGTAGGTTTACTGGTCTGTAGTCCAGGTATATATCTTGGCCCTTTTTTAAATATTGGCATCATCTATGAGGAGTTCCACCATCCCTGCACCAAGTTCCCAGATTTGTGCACCTGCTGTGCCCATTATAAAAGGCGCTCACCATATATAGTTACATAGTAGGTGAGGTTGAAAAAAGACACAAGTCCATCAAGTCCAACCCATGTGTGTGATTATATGTCAGTATTACATTGTAAATCCCTGTATGTTGTGGTCGTTCAGGTGCTTATCTAATAGTTTCTTGAAACTATCAATGCCCCCTGTTGAGACCACCACCTGTGGTAGGGAATTCCACATCCTTGTTGCTCTTACAGTAAAGAACCCTCTATGTAGTTTAAAGAGGAAGTAAACCCTGATGAGTTTACTTCCTCTTTCATTCCCTGCAAAGGTAAAGCATAATGGACTAGTATGCATCGCATAGTAGTCCATTATGTGTCACTTACCTGACACAGGAGCCAGCGAAGTCACCGGTGTCCCCTGTAGTCCGGCGCATCCATCTTCTCGGTGGGTTTCGCTGCTCCGCCGCTGTCATTCGGCGAAGCCGCGATGACGTCATTTCTGCGCATGCATATCGCCGCTGACCGCGGCGCACCCAGTGCGCCTGCGCGCCACTGTCTACGACGCATGCGCCGTAGACAGCGGTGCCTGTCTTTTGGCAAATATCTCCTAAACCGTGTAGGTTTAGGAGATATTTCTTGGACCTACAGGTAAGCCTTAATCTAGGCTTACCTGTAGGTCAAAGTTGGTTGTAAGGGTTTACAACCACTTTAAGGTTAAACCTCTTTTCTTCTAATTTTAATGAGTGGCCACAAGTCTTGTTAAACTCCCTTCTGCAAAAAAGTTTTATCCCTATTGTGGGGTCACCAGTAGGTTATTTGTATATTGAAATCATATCCCCTCTCATCCCTGTGCTGAGTTCCTGGTTATGAGGAGCTCCCACCATCCCTGTGCTTAGTTCCTTGGTCTGCACATGTGCTGTGCTTATTATGAAGGGTTACCACCATCCCTGTGCTGGGTTCTTTGGTCTTCACACCTGCTGTGCCTATTATGAAGGGTTACCACCATCCCTGTGCTGGGTTCTTTGGTCTTCACACCTGCTGTGCCTATTATGAAGGGTTACCACCATCTTTGGTGAATATTATATTTATTGTATATTATAGAGAATGTAACAGGAGGAGCCATGACACACTATGGTGGGAGGAGAAGCCCAAAACCCCCAGATGGACTGGAACAGAGTCAAACATTGGAGCTCATTGTTGAGTATCCAAGACCTATAAGAAGCCGGGGGCTGACCCAGCCCACCAAGCTGCATAAATAAATCAAGTATAACCTTTGGGTGGACTGACCCTTTAATGTTGTGCTTGCATTTGGCATCTCTTGTTTTTTTACATCTGTATTTGGCATCCCATGGTGTTGTATCCTGTCTCTCATTTGCAGGTGGTCTTGGAAGGAGATTCCACCTCTGCCGTCCTTAAGAACCTAACCGCCCGCACCGACTACCTGGTCTCCGTCTTCCCCATCTATGTCAGTGGCGTGGGCTCCGGACTCCGTGGAATCACTGCTACCTGTAAATAGATGACTGTGGATACTTCATATGTTAATGACCTACTGTGTGTCACCCTGCCATTCTCAGTATGTTCCCTTCTCTCTTGCAGTGCCGCTGTCTGCTCCCCGTGATCTCTTTGTAGACCAAGTCACCAATTCGTCCTTTGAGGTCCACTGGCAGCCATCGGAAGGCGCCTCTTACTATATGGTGACCTACTCAACAGAGGCTGGCCATGGGGACGAAGTGAAAGAGGTAAAGAGGTGACTCCAAAATTGTAAGGATGGCTCCACATAGATCTTCATCTTTAATGATTTCTTTGCAGATTAAATCAGGAGACACAAAGGTCCTCATCTCTGGCTTGTCCCCAAATACCAATTACAGCGTGACTGTGGTAGCTTCAGCTGGAGAAGAGACCAGCGATCCGATCACCATTCAGCAGATAACCGGTAAGTGTTAACTACCTCCTACTACTCAGCTTTAAGAATTAATGGTGATATTAAAGAGAACCTGTCACCACTATAAAGAAATAATTCCGGACGGCTGCACTTCCAAAAATCCTTGGAAGTGCAGCCGCCCGGCTGGTAATGACTAAGCGCTAACATTTGCGTGAAACGCATCTACCTCTTTGTCCCCTGCTCCATCTGTCGACCACTTGTCATATGAAGCTTCAATGCAAGGATTTTTGGAAGTGCAGCCGCCCGGATTTATTTCTTTGTTACACAACATGCGAGCTAGGGTGGCATCTGACTAGTGTGTGTGGGTTAACCAGAGACTCGCTCACCTGGAGTGGCTTTTCTTATTTCAACTCGGCACCACTGTTTCTCCATTAAGGCCGGGTTCACACTAGCATGACAAAAACGCTCCGACATTGGGAGCTCATGTGGCATGACGTGTGAAAATCAATGGTTCCCTATGGGAGCCGTCTTAACTGGTCCAACACAATCCAGTCTGACTTTGAAAATGCTCCCTGCACTACTTTGGTCCAACTTTGATACTACGTCAGCCCATTGAAAATCGCTGAAGTTGGATCAAAGTTGGATCGCCGTCTTGACTGATCCGACTTTGGCATGCGACTTGTGCTCTGATGATCCTGAAGGGGAACTCCACACCAAATAAAAAAAAAAACGGCATGGGTTCCCCCTCCAAGAGCATACCAGGCCCTTCGATGTGGTATGGATTTTAAGGGGAACCCCTACGCTGAAGGAACAGCGTGGGGGACCCTCTGAACTCCATACCAGACCTTCCTGAACCGTACCAGGGTGCATGCCCTCAACATGGGGGGGTTGGTGCTTTGGGTCAGGGGGGACCCTGTGCCCCCCCACCACAAAGCACCTTGTCCCCATGTTGATGAGGACAAGGGCCTCCTCCCGACAACCTTGGCTGTTGGTTGTCGGGGTCTGCAGAGAGGGGCTTATCAGAATCTGGGATCCTGGCCCCCCACCCTATGTGAGTATGGGGTACATTATACCCCTACCCATTCACCTAAAAAAAAGTGTAAAAAATAAAACACATTACACAGGTTTTTAAAGCAATTTAGTAAGCAGCTCCAGCATCTCTTCCAACTTCTTCTCCCCGCTCTTCTCCGCTCTCTCTCCGGTTCTTCTCCCCCTGTCCTCTGTCTTCTGCCGGGTCTCCTCCTGCTGTCTCTTCGCTCTTTTACCTGCTCTTTTGCCTGGTCTTCTCCACTGTCTTCTCCCTCAATTCTTCTTCCGATGACGACGCAACGCTCTCTCCAACTCCAAATGCCGGGTGCGTGGTGTGCCACTTCTTATATTGGCATGGGTTGGGGTCCGCCCCTTATGACATCACGGCCCATCATGCCCCGGGCGATGACGTCATTCAGATGAATGCACACCCGACATTAGAGCGGGAGAGAGCGTTGAGTCAACATCAGAAGAAAAACAGAGGGAGAAGACAGCAGAGAAGACCAGGCCAAAAGAGCAAACAAAAGAGCGAGAAGACAGCAGACCGAGGGAGAAGAACCGGAGAGAGAGACCAGAGAAGAACCGGGGGGGGTGGGATCTGGGGGCCCCCTTTTGTTAAAGGGGGCTCCCAGATTCCGATAAGCTCCCCGCCCGCAGAACCAGACAACCAATGGCCAGGGTTGTCGGGAAGAGGCCCTTGTCCTCATCAACATGAGGATAAGGTGCTTTGGGGGCGGGGGGGGGGGGGGCGCAGGGACCCCCTGCCCAAAAGCACCCACTCCCCATGTTGAGGACATGTGGCCTGGTACGGTTCAGGAAGGACGGTCGCTCGTCCCCACCCCCTTTCCTGACCTGCTGGGCTGTGTGCTCAGATAAGGGTCTGCTATGGATTTTGGGAGGGCCCCAACGCCGTTTTTTTCGGTTCCCCTGAAAATCCATACCAGACCAAAGGGCCTGGTATGCCCTTGGAGGGGGAACCCTTTTTTTTTTACATTGTGCATGGAGTTCCCCCTAAGGATTCATACCAGACACAGTGCCTGTTATTGTTGGGTATCAAAGCCGGATCCCTGTTCATTGAAGTCGGACTACAAGTCGCAGGGCAAAGTTGGATCCAAAGTGCTACGACTGTTGTGTCGGACCGGTGTGAACCTGGCCTAAATAAGTCTCCCCCCTGAGTGCAGATGTCATGTACAATTATCTGCATGCTGTTGGAGTCAGCAACAGCACCATAAAAGGTTGATCTTTCCCATTGCTGGTTACTTGTCATATATTATACACGATATAAGAGGTATAATGCTTTTCTTTGTTTGTGAGGGATGTTTTAGGGCTTGCCATGCCTTTTGTCTTTCAGAGCCCACACGGCACAGTCTACGGTTCACCAACATCACTCACAGTAGTGTCACTGTGTGCTGGGAGGTGGCGCCACCTAATGGAACGATCCAGCACATCTCGTACACTTCTGACGCAAACAATGGCATCGCTAAAGAGGTGAGTGTTGGAGTAATTTCACCATCTAGAATGGGGGGGGGGGGGGGGGCAGTGTTTATTTTCCTGGTTCATGCAAACACAGCTATGACTGAGTGGCCACGCACAGGAACAAACATGCTAATCCCTGTAGGTGTGGATGGAAGTTAGAAGCATAAAGGCACCCAAAACCCTTTTGTTCCACAGACTGGTTATGCCTCACTGCCTTTTTATATAAATGTTGCTTTGCAGCGTTTTTAGAGAATCAAATTTATTCCTGGATTTCTGCCTGAGTGGAAGGCTGTCGTCTTTATTTAAATGATGCTGAATCAAGTGACAGGGAGTCCCCTTCAAGTAAAGGAGATGATATGAGAACCCCATGTAATCCCCGCTCAGGAATTATCCACCCCCGGAGGTGACACCGCTCACATTGTGAGTCATCCCGCTCCGGAGGTGAAGGGTGATCCCTACTTCTCATTCCAGATGGAATCCTTCACTTCGTCTCCTTCCAGCACAATATATTCCTCTGCTGGGTTCACTTATCACTCTTCAGGCTATAATGTGCATGTCAGATCCCTCGTGTGTCCCCCCAGGATGAGCTTTACTGCTGCCTTTGTTCTATGGAATTACGTTTCTTCCCCCTTTTGTCTTATATATTTACTTACTCTGATCTTATGGCTTTATCTAGCAGTGTTCTCATACATGGTGCCGCTCTTTCCCCTCCTATTTGCTCTCCTCTCCTCACCTGTCCTAAATTCCATCGTGTTCCATCATCATGTCCGCTTCTCTCTTTTCTGCACCTCTCCTCTCCTACTCCTCTCAACTCTGCTCTTTTCTGCACCTCTCCTCTCCTACTCTTCTCAACTCTGCTCTTTTCTGCACATCTCCTCTCCTCTCTACTCTTCTCCTTTCTCCTCTACTCGACTCTGCTCTTTTCTGCACCTCTCCTATCCTCTCTAGTCTTCTCCTATTTCCTCTTCTCAACTCTGGTCTTTTCTGCACTTCTCTCTGCCTTTCTTGTCATCTCTCTGCTTCTCTCCTTTTCACCTCTTCCTTCTGCTCCTCTCATTTCTACTTCGCTCTTCTCTCTTTTCTATGCTTCTGTCATCCATCTGCTCCCCTCCTTTCCTCTCTGCTTGTCTCCTTACCTCCCTGCTCCTCTCTTCTCTGTTTCTCTCCACTCTTTTCTCCTTTGTGCTTCTGTACTCTGTTCATTTTCTCACTTTTCTTGTTGCTCTTTTGCTCTCTTCTTGGCTCCTCTCCTCTCTGCTCCACTTCTCTTATCTCTGTTCCTCTCCACTCTTCTCTTTGCTCTTTCCTCTCTGCCCCTCCCTTTTATGTTTTCCCCTCTCCACTCTTCTCCTTTCTGCTCTTCACCTTTCTGCTCCTCTTTTCTCTGCTCCTTTTTATCTCCCAATTTCTTCTCCTTGACTCTGCTTTTTTTTTCCACTAACCTCTTGGCTCATCTCCTCCAGCTGTCTGCACCTCTCCTCTCTTTCCACATCTTCTCTTTCCTATTTCAGTCTGCTCCAGCCATCCCTAGTCTGTCCTGTGTACCCTTCTATCCTCTTCTATTTTATCTGCTTCTCTTGTCATTTCTCCTCTCCTCCCTATTCTCCTCCTCTTGTACATCTGCCCTTTCCATTCCTATTTATCTGCTCTGCTATCTGCTCTTTCCCTCTCTTCATCTCTGTTCCCCCTCTTCTCATATCTGCTGTCCTCCTCTTCTCTTTGCCTCTCTGCTTCTCTCCACTCCCATATGCTCCCTCCTCTCTTCTCTGCTCTTCTAAAATTCTTTTTTATACTTTTCTCCACTCCTGTCTGCTCCCCCCCTTCTCTCTCCATCCATTGCTTTCTGCTACTCTCCTATCATCCTCTCTTCTGCTCTCCTCTTTACTCTCCTGTATTCTTCTCCACTCTTCTCCTTTCTGCTAATCTCCTAATCATCTTCTTTCCTTTCTGGTCCTCTCCTATCACCTTTGCTCCTCTCAGCTCTCCTCGTCTCCTCTCTGCTCCTCTGCTATTCTCCTCCCCTCCTCTCTGCTCCTTTCCTCTTCACTTTTAAATGTAAAAAATGCCCCAAAAACCACTACAGTGCCTTGAAAAAGTATTCATACCCCTTGAAATGTTCCACATTTTGTCATGTTACAACCACAAACGTAAATGTATTTTATTGGGATTTTATGTGATAAATCAACACAAAGTGGCACATAATTGTGAAGTGGATGGAAAATGATAAATGGTTTTCAACATTTTTTTTACAAATAAATATGTGAGAAGTGTGGGGTACATTTGTATGGCGCCCCCCGGAGTCAATACTTTGTAGAACCCCCTTTCTCTGCAATTACAGCTGCAAGTCTTTTTGGGGATGTCTCTACCAGCTTTGCACATCTAGAGAGGAACATTTGTGCCCATTCTTCTTTGCGCAATATCTCAGGCTCTGTCAGATTGGATGGAGAACGTCTGTGAACAGCAATTTTCAAGTCTTGTCACAGATTCTCAATTGGATTTAGGTCTGGACTTTGACTGGGCCATTCTAACACATGAATATGCTTTGATCTAAACCATTCCATTGTAGCTCTGGCTGTATGTTTTGGGTCGTTGTCCTGCTGGAAGGTGAACCTCCGCCCCAGTCTCAAGTCTTTTCCAGACTAACAGGTTTTCTTCTAAGATTGCTCTGTATTTGGCTCCATCCATCTTCCCATCAACTCTGACCAGCTTCCCTGTCCCTGCTGAAGAAAAGCATCCCCACAACATGATGCTGCCACCACCGTGTTTCACAGTGGGGATGGTGTGTTCAGGGTGATGTGCAGTGTTAGTTTTCTGCCACACATAGTGTTTTGCTTTAAGGCCAAAAATCTAAATTTTGGTCTCATCTGACCAGAGCACCTTCTTCCACATGTTTGTTGTGTCCCCCACATGGCTTCTCCTAAACTGCAAACAGAACTTCTTATGGATTTCTTTCACCAATGTCTTTCCTCTTGTCACTCTTCCATAAAGGGCAGATTTGTGGAATGCACAACTAATAGTTGTCCTGTGGACAGATTCTCCCACCTGAGCTGTGGATCTCTGCAGCTCCTCCAGAGTTACCATGGACCTCTTGGCTGCTTCTCTGATGAAGGATGTCCTTGCCCGGCCGGTCAGTTTAGGTGGACGGCCATGTCTTGGTAGGTTTGCAGTTGTGCCATACTCTTTCCATTTTCGGATGATGGATTGAACAGAGCTCTGTGAGATGTTCAAAGCTTGGGATTCTTTTTTTATAACCTAACCCTGCTTTATACTTCTCCACAACTTTATCCCTGACCTGTCTGGTGTGTTCCTTGGCCTTCATGATGTTCACTAATGTTCTCCAACAAACCTCTGAGGGCTTCACAGAACAGCTGTATTTATACTGAGATTAAATTACACACAGGTGGACTCTATTTGCTAATTAGGTGACTTCTGAAGGCAATTGGTTCCACTAGATTTTAGTTAGGGGGGTATCGGAGTAAAGGGGGCTGAATACAAATCCACTCCACACTTTTGAATGAATGAAATACTTGTATAGCGCACAATGCGAACTGAACCGCCTCTAGGCACATATTTATTTGTAAAAAATGTTGAAAACCATTTATCATTTTCCATCCACTTCCCAACAAAATACATTTCCATTTTCGGTTGTAACATGCCAACATGTGGAACGTTTCAAAGGGGTATGAATACTTTTTCAAGGCACTGTATAGATTCCCTTTAAATTTGGGTCACCTGTACATGTTTGATTGGAATGTTCCATAAGTGTGTTACATCAGACTAAAATAAAAGTGAGCTCTTCTCTTCACCGGTGTATCTGATGGTGCCCTCGCCCGTCTCCTTTCAGGTGGACATCCCTGGTGGCAGCTCCTCGGTGACCATGAAGTCCCTGACCTCTCAGACTCCATATAACGTCACCATGGTCATCTCGCACGGCGGGCTGAAGACTTTGCTGCATCTGACGGGAAACTTTACGACCTGTAAGTACCGAGATCAGAGTAAGGAACCGCGAAGTGAGAGCCGCCCGTTGCCCATTCTGTCTGATTCATTGGCACTGGCACGGTGCTGCCAGAGCCGTGCCCTTGGCTGTCAGCTGGGTTTGTCCTCTTTCTTGTAAGAAATGCCAAGCGTGCGAAGGGAAAGTCTTTAGTCAGGGCACATCGGCCAATTAGCGTTAATTACAGAGCCCTGGAATGTCAGTCTTAATGGCAGATCCGCCGAGCGCGGGGGCACAGAGGCGGTTTTGCCCAAAGTTTGCAGGTGACATATGGCCGGCTGCGCCTCTGTTGCTGTTATTTGTTCCAGTTTGTGCCGCCTGAACTCTGCGCCGATAATTATTATTCTGTCACTGGTGCCAATTAACGAACATGGCGGCTCAGAGGGCTCCGTCCACCTTCACTTGACATTGTTGCGGTAAACCGGCGTGAATCTCCCGGGGCGGCTCCAACATTCGCTTCTCTCTCTAGCACTCCTCTGTGCTTTTCAGCCTGGACTTTGTATCCTCCAACAGAAATGATTATTTGCCTTGTCATGACCCCGGCTGAAGTTCACACCTCTGTACAGATACAGAATGTTACATGGATGGGAGGCTTCAATATCCCAAAACCATCGTTGCCTGGCTGTCAGAGAGCATTAGACATGTGCAGAACGAAAAACATTTGTTTCCTTTTGATATGTTATTTATATAAATCAGTTTAAATCATTTTTGGAATCAATTTTGTTCATTTGAGTTCAAATCAATACGAATTTTCTGAATTTGGAAAGTTCGAATCGATTTGAATTCGACTTCCATTCAAATTCCATTTGAAATTAAATTTATTATTTTCGACATTCAAATTTTCGAAGATATTGTTTCTATTACATTCTATTCTGTTGTTTTTTTCTATTCTATTCTTTTATTTTATATTCTATTCTATTCTTTTCTATTATATTCTATTTTCTCTATTCTATTTATTTGAAAAATGAATTCCAGAAGATCGTTATATTCTTTCTATTTTATTCTGTTCTATTCTATTGTTTTTTTCTATTCTATTTGAAATTCAAATTTCAGAAGATGGTTATATTCTATTTTATTCTATTCTATTGTTTTTTTTCCTATTCTATTCTATTCTATTTGAAATTAGAATTTCAGAAGATCGTTATATTCTTTCTATTTTATGCTATTCTATTGTTTTTTTTCCTATTCTATTCTATTGTTTTTTTCCTATTCTATCCGATTCTATTCTTTTTGTCTATTCTATTTGAAATTTGAATTTCAGAAGGTTGTTATATTCTATTTTATGCTATTCTATAGTTTTTTTTTTACCTGTTCTATTCAATTCTATTCTTTTTGTCTATTCTATTTGAAATTTGAATTTCAGAAGATCGTTATATTCTTTCTATTTTTTATGCTATTTCAATTCGTTTTTCCTATTCTATTCTTTTTTTCTATTCTATTTGAAATTTTAATTTCAGAAGATGGTTATATTCTTTCTATTTTATGCTATTCTATTGTTTTTTCCCTATTCTAGTCTTTTCTTTTTGTATTCTATTTGAAATTTGAATTTCAGAAGATGGTTATATTTTTTTTCTATTTTATTCTATATTCTGTTGTTTTTTCTCCTATTCTTTTTAATTCTATTCTTTTTTTCAATTCTATTCTTTTTGACATTTGAATTCCAGAAGATGGTTATAGTATTTATATTTTATTCTATTCTATTGTTTTTTTCCTATTCTGTTTTATTCTATTCTATTCTTTTTTTCTATTCTAACCTTTTTGAAATTTGAATTCCAGGAGATGGTTATATTCAGTTTTATTCTATTCTGCTGTTTTTTCCTATTCTATTCTATTTTTTTTCTATTCTATTTTGTTTTGTTTTACTCCATTCTTTTCTATTCTATTCTATTTTGTTCCTTTTATTTTCCATTCTATTTTTTCTATTCTTTTAGTTAGTATTCTGGTCTGTTTTACTCTATTATATTCTATTCTTTATTTTTCTATTCTATTCTTTTCTATTCTATTTTCTATTCCTTTATTTTCTATTTTATTCTCTTCTGGAATTCAAATTTGGTTCAGAAACAAAAACTATAATCATTTCTGCTGGAGGATAACAAAAATCGTTTAAGTGGTTAAATAAAGTCGCAAGCTGCAATTAAATAGCCAGTGCAAATCGCACTGATGTGCGGCTTTGAAATCGCGTTGAAGTAGCGCTATTTCAAAGCCGCACCGGTGTGAACCTGCACTAAAAGAAGGTGATTTGTGGCTTAGCTGCCTTTGGAAGGAAAACAACTGTTTAAATCGTAGCGGCTCTGACATTGCGGTGCCGCACCGATTTGAAAAAGTAGTTCTTGCACTATCTTCTTTGGCGACTTCAGGTTCAACTTGCATAGAAATCTGTCCATGAAGCTGCACAGATGTCAGCCAAATTGTACCTAAAATCGCACTGACATGTGGCTTTGAAAACGCGCAACTTTACTTTAAGTGAAGTCGCATGATTTCAAACTGGGATTCGGTGTGAACCGGGGCTAAAGGATGACGGCTACTTTATAGACATGTGCACTGACAAAAAATATTTGTTTATTTTTGGTTTCATTCTTTTTTTGGAAATGCGAAAATCCAGATTTTTGAATTTCCGAATTCCGAAATTTCAAATTTTCTGATTTCCGAAATGTCAAATTTTCGGATTTCCGAAATTTCAAATTTTCGGATTTCCGAAATTTCAAATTTTCGGATTTCCGAAATTTCAAATTTTCGGATTTCCGACTTTCCGAATTTTCAAAAATTTTAAAATCTGAAAAAAAGAGAGAAAATCAGTAAAATTTGAAATAATTACTAACTATTAAATTATAGGTATTGGAATTTTCATTTCAAATTTGGCTGTTAGTGAACGTAATGAATACTAATTTATCTGAAGTTACGAATTATCCGAAATAACAAATGCCGCATCTACACAAATGGAATGGAACAAATTATTAATAAATAATAATAATAAAAAGGTTTTAGTATTATTTATTATTATTAGATTGTTACCTATTCTACATTTCTTTTAGATAAGGTATTCGTTATTTCAGATAATTCGTAACTTCGGATAAATTCTTTACGTTCGCTAACAGCCAAATTTGAAAGGAAATTCCAATACCTATAATTGAATAGTTATTATTAGTTAGTTATTTCAGATTTTCGAGTTTTCGAATTTTCATTCTTTTGAATTTTCAGATTTTCATTCTTATTTTCAGATTTTCAAATTTCCAAATTTTCTCATTTCGAATTTCAAAATTCCGTATTTCCGAATCTTCTGAAGTTTTGGAAATTCGTCAAGTTTTGGAAATTCGTCAAGTTTTGGAAATTCGTCAAGTTTTGGAAATTCGTCAAGTAAAACGCATCTGTCCCCGGTAGCTTGCGCTCAGAAGCGAACGCAGACTTAAGTCCCGCCCACATATGTAAACGCCACTCAAACAACACATGTGAGGTATGGCTGCATGCGTTAGAGCACGTGCAGCAATTCTAGCCCTAGACCTCCTCTGTAGCTCTAAACTGGTAAGCTGTAAAAAAAATTGAAAGCGTCGCCTATGGAGATTTTTAAGTACCGAAGTTTGGCGCCATTCCATGAGTGTGCGCAATTTTAAAGCGTGACGTGTTAAGTTAGGTATCTATTTACTCGGCGTAATGTCATCCTTCACATTATACAAAAAAATTGGGCTAACTTTACTGTCTTGTTATTTTTTAATTCATTTTTTTCACGTTCGAAAAATGATTGCGCAAATACCGTGTGAGATAAAAAGTTACAATGACCGCCATTTTATTCCATAGGGTGTCTGCTAAAAAAAACCCCATATATAATGTTTGGGGGTTCTGAGTCATTTATCTAGCAATAGAAAGCAGATTTTTACATGGTGGAGAGAAGTGCCAGAATAGGTCCGGTATTGAAGACGCGGTCACTAATCATAATTTCCTGAGACGTTTTAATTTTTTCCTTTATTCAGGGAAACCATTAAATCACACTTAAACTCTTTCACCAAAATGATGTCATTTCTGCCTAATGGTCTTTTAATGCGATGATGTGAGCGGCGCGGAATTCTGCTGCAACACTCATAATATGCTACGCTGAGCCCGTTCAAGATTTACTAAACATTAATGGAATGTTTGTCTGTTTAATGCGTTTCTAATAACTTTGGCGGATAAATATTTAAATGTTCTAGGTTAGCATGACTGGCAGCGTTTAACGTGGATGTAAACCTTAATTGATTGACGTTTAGTTCCCTAAAGCAGCGGGCATCGTAAACAGTTGCTGGTTTTCCTAATGAAATGCACCGTGTGCAGCGTGCGCCTTTTTTTCATCCTTTGTTACAGCTCAGTGCTGTTGATTGCCTGCGGCCTCTTTGCAGCCACTTCTGGTCTTCTTACACTCCATCAATGGCATGGCGTTTCTTGGGGCAGATATCATGGTGGTGACAAAAGTGTTGTAATCTCCATTGGGGAAAATGTGTGAGAGGGTGATGGAGCAGGGGCACAGGGACAGAGCGTTGTCACTCCATAGCAGGAAGGGCCTGAACAAGGGCTTTTGTGGCAGGATCACCGGGGAATATTATATTGAAAGCTACAAATTTAAAAAATATTGAAAATGGCTTTCTTTTGCTGACCACATAATGCATATGTGCGACGGCAAAGAGGGCGGGCTTTAACGCCCACACATAGACGCCCTCTGGTGATTGCGCTTCTCGTGCGCCCTCTGTGGCACGCATCGGCAGTGATCGATGTGTCCTTCTGATACAGCTGATCACAGATCGGGCTAAAGAGCCAATCACAGCTGCTCTATACCACGTGATCGGCTGTGTCCAATCACAGTGTAAACAGGATTTGCTGTTTTTTGGCATTACTTTCCTGATTATGAAAGCAGCCCCAACAGTGTCCACCAGTCCTGCCTGTCAGTGCTTATCAGTGACACCTATCAGTGCCGTCTATCATTGCCGCCTATCGGTGTCCATCAGTGTCACATATCAGTGTAGCCTCACCAGTGCCCATGATTGCCACCTATCAGTGTTTCAGTGCCCATCAGTGCAACCTATCACTGTTCATTAGTGCCACCTATCAGTGCCCATCATTACCACCTATCATTGTTCATCAGTGCCACCTATCAGTGCCCATCAGTGCTCATCATTACCACCTATCAGTGTTCATCAGTGCCACCTATTGGTGCCCATCAGTGCAGCCCATCAATGCCCATCATTGCCACCTATCGGTGTTCATCAGCGCCATCTATCAGTGCAGCCTATAAGTGTCCATCATTGCCACCTATCGGTGCCTATCAGTGCAACCTGTGCCCATCAGTGTAGCCTCACCAGTGCCACCTTATCAGTGCCCATCATTGCCACCTATCAATGCCCATCATTGCCACCTATCAATGCCCATCATTGCCACCTATCAGTGTTCATCATTGCCACCTATCAGTATTCATCATTGCCACCTATCAGTGTCCATCATTGCAACCTGTGCCCATCAGTGTAGCCTCACCATTGCCACCTTATGAGTGTTCAATAGTGTAGCCTATCAGTGCCCATCAGTGCAGCCTCATCAGCGCACATCGGTGAACGAGAAAAATTTAACTTTTTTTTTTTCATTTTCGGTCTTTTTTCGTTTTGTTTAGGAAAAAATAAAAAATAAACCACAGTTGTGATTAAACAGGAACTGCAGTCTGCTCAGATATTTTGTAATAAAAACATCTTTGCCATTCTGAAGCTTCCCTCCAACCACTTTGCATATTATTTTATATATACTGTGATTCTGTACTTGACAAGTATTCTGTAGGGTCTTAATATTTAATGAACCAGTGGTAGCTGTTGGTCAATTTTTTTGGGGGGGGGGGGGTGGCAATTGATTGATCAAATGTAGCGATCTACTGGCACTACATAACCCACCCCCAGCCCTGATCCTCTCGCACTAGTGCGATTGATGGCCATACCTTACTGCGGTAGAGGTGCAGGGAGGAGGACGAGGTGGCGATGCTTCGCTCCATCCAGGGTAAGAAGAAGAGACTGCTGCTGCCAGGACATTGCTTCTCCTCCCAGCCAAACAGGAGGAGGGTCTTGAGACCTGTCCTAAGACTACCGGGCAATTGGGTCTCAGGAGCTGCTTCCTGATTGGCCGGGAGGAGAAGCAAGAAGACATTAGGGAATATTAAGCCAGTTAGAGTCTCTGGCTCTAATCACAAGCTCCAACATAAAAAAAAAACCATTGAAACCCAATGCGTCCAGCACCCTGCATGGAGGGGCCGGGTGTATAGATTGGGGTTGGGGGGGGGTGTGTTCTGCGGCCTGTGCCTCTAATGGATGGGCCTCCACTATAATGAACAAAGATGAATGCCATCATGTACAGAAAGGCGTGAAACCTATTAAAAAATAAAATATGCTTTAAAAATTGAAAAAAACTGTAAGATGATGACTTTCACATGTATATCAAAAAAACAGATTGACCCACTTTAAGAGGACCTGGTGCTGGGATAAAGGCAGCTGGGACTTTATACCCCCGACCTAGGTTATAACTTGTAGGGGCACGCAATCTATCTTAGGAGGGGGTTATAAAGTCCCAGCTGCCTTATTCTAGTAAGGATGGCTTCCAGAAAAATTGGCAAGGTCATGGAGGCGTTTCACCATCTTCATAGTCATTGATATCACAACTCGGAAAAGATGGACTTGGAGACCTTGGCAAAGTCCTCTCCATCTTGATACAGAAGCCTGGTCTTTATAGGGCCAGGGTGGTGCAGAACGGGACTCATGGAAGAAAAGGAAGTAAGCAATGAAATGACAGGTCCTCTTATACATGACATATTGAGTTGTGATATATCACACGGCTAACATCATGCCCAGCAAACCCAAAGAAGAGCACCGCCGACTTGAGAGCCTCCTACAGACGAGAAGCAAATATAGAACAATAAAGCTTCACATCAAAGTTATATAAATGTCAAATCCTAATTTGTCTATTGCGCAGAGCGGCGGCTGCTGAAAAGTTATTAGTGCCTCTGAGTGTTTCAAGTGCACTTGTCTTATACGTCTTAACACTTCCAGCTCTCACAGCCCACATAGATATTTCATATGGAAATTTTTCTTCTATCTTCAAACAAAAATGTCACAAGTATTTCATAAAGAAATGTTTCTCTCTGGACAATAGGGTCCACGTTTGAAGCAGTTAGAAGAGTTATTGATGGCTCATTGGTCAGGGAGCTTTTCCGAACCTTGCCGATTGCTCTTTCATCATTGATGTTTTGGCTTCTATGCTTTAAGGCCAAAGATATGATAAAGTTCAGGTGCCTCCAGTGAAGGAACTGGAGTACCCTCACGAATTACCCTAACCCTACTGGACACCATTGGGTTGAATTGGAATGCCAACTGAGAACCAGGTCTTCTCATCCCACAACAGTCCTGACCTTAGCCCTACTGAACACCTTTTGGATCAATTGAATTGAGGATTGTGAGCCGGATCTTCTTATTCAACATCAGTCCTGAGTTCAACCCCGCTGAACACCATTGAGATTAATTGGAATGCTGATTGAAATCCAGATCTTCTCATCCAACATTAGTCCTGACCTCAACCCTACTGAACACCACTGAGATAAATTAGAATGCTGATTGAGATTTAGATCTTCTCACCCTGACCTCAACCCTACTGAACACCATTGGGATGAATTGGAATGCTGATTGAGATTTAGATCTTTTCAACCTGACCTCAACCCTACTGAACACCATTGGGATGAATTGGAATGCTGATTGAGATTTAGATCTTCTCATCCAACATCCTTCCTGACCTCAACCCTACTGAACACCACTGACATAAATTAGAATGCTGATTGAGATTTAGATCTTCTTACCCTGACCTCAACCCTACTGAACACCATTGGGATGAATTGGAATGCTGATTGAGATCCAGATCTCCTCATCCAATATCAGTCTTCTTGATGTTAACCCTACTTGACACCATTGGGATACATTGAAATGAGGAGTTTGAGACAGGTCTTCTCTTCCAACATCAGTCCTGACCTCAACCCTAATGAACACCTTTGGAATTAATTAAAATGCTGATTGAGAGTCAGGCCTTCTTATCCAACATCAGTACCTGACCTCACAAATGTAATTTTGGCTGAATGGACATACTGTAAAATTTCCACACACTCCAGAATCTTATGGGAAGCCTTCCCAATACAGCGAAGGGTGTTCTAGGAGCAAAGGTGGGCCCACTCTATATTAAAGTGGTTGTAAACCCTTACAAACCACTTTGACCTACAGGTAAGCCTAGATTAAGGCTTACCTGAAGGTCCAAGCAATATCTCCTAAACCTATATGGTTTAGGAGATATTTGCCCGAAAACAGGCACCGCTGTCTACGGCGCATGCGCCGTAGACAGCGGCGCGCAGGCGCACTGAGCGCGGCATTCTCAGCGACGGAGCTGCCGCACGTGTCGGCTCCCGTGCGCATGTGCGGGAGTGACGTCATCACGGCTTCGCCGAATGACAGCGGCGGAGCTGCGAGACCCCACCAACAAGATGGATGCGGCGGACTACAGGGGACAGCGGCGACTTCGCTGGCTCCTGTGTCAGGTAAGTGACACATAATGGACTACTATGCGATGCATAGTAGTCCATTATGCTTTACCTTTGCAGGGAATGAAAGAGGAAGTAAACTCATCAGGGTTTACTTCCTCTTTAATGACCATGAATTTCTAATGGAATGTTTTTACAAGCTCATACAGATGTGATGGTCAGATCTTCACCAATGTTTGGCCATGATATAGTGTATATATGTAGTGGAAAACGATCATCTTTTTCGAGTACTTCTGAACTTCTATTGCTACTGAGATACAGTAGAACTTCACATAAAAATTTCTAAAGTCTACACTGAGCTTGCATGTGCAGTTCAGTGTACAATTCTGTCACCTGCCGGGGTGAACACCCTCATTTATGCGTGTAGAAGTTAGGTCATCCTGGAGAGGCCAGTCTAGATGGCCCAAGATCCTGAATCTGGTGCTGGTGAAAATGTTGGCGCCAGCAATGGAGCTTGGGGACATCACATTGCTGAAATATATTTCCACTTCAAAGTCATTTGTAATGCGACTTTCACCTGTGTACAGACGTCCCCTTTCACATCTTTTTTTTTTTTTTTTTTTTCAGAAATTCCTAATTTAGAGACTAGAGGGCAATGTCAGCAGTTCAGAGCTATTGCTTTAACTCCCTAACCTAACAATTGTTGAGATGATATCAGCCTCACATGTAGTGCATTGTTTTAAGCGCTTGCTGACCGCCACACACAGATGTACGTCGGTAGAATGGCACAGGCAGGCAAATGGGCGTACCTGTATGTACCTTTTACATTTGCTGCCTACCGGATGCGTGCACCCGCCACATGCCGTGGGAGTGTGCCCGCAGGTCCTGGGAACTTTATGTTCGCTGGCGGCCCCGCGATTGCTATGTGGAGAGGTAAAACGGGGAGATGCCTATGTAAACAAGGCATTTCCTCGTTCTCCCTAGTGACATGACAGAGATCTACTGCTCCCTGTCATCGGGAGTAGTGATCGCTGTCATGTCAGTGGTAGCCCATCCCCCTCACAGTTAAGCCTCATACACACGATAGGACTTTGTACAAACTTTCCCTTGGATTTTTGTACAAAGGGCGTTGGCTGAGAACTTGTATTGCATACACACAGCAGGACTTTTTCAGCCAACTTTCACCAAATCATGTGGTTTTTCTGCTCTTTAACGCCACCTTTGGTCAAATTCTGTATTGTTGCCTGATCTTTTGCATTGGTTCTGAGCATGCCTGTTTGTACCTTGTACAAAAGTCCTATGGTTTTCTGTACACACGATCAGACTTTGCTCCGTCGGACTTTTGTTGCCAGAAAGTTTGTCCGTTCGCACAGCCAACAAAAGTCCGATGAAAACCAAAAAAGTTTGTCCGATGGAGCGTACACATGGTTGGAAATTGCTCCAAAACAGCTAATTTGCGTGTTTGTTGTCAAAAAATCTGATCGTGTGTATGGGCCTTTAGAATCACTCCCTAGGACACACTTAACCCCTTGATTGCCCCCTATTGTTTAACCCCTTCCCTGCCAGTGTCATTTACACAGTAAATCGCAGTATATATGACAATGGTCCTAAAATAGTGTCAAATGTGTCCACCATAATGTTGCAGTCATGATAAAGATTGCAGATTGCTGCCATTACTAATAAAAAAATATATAAATAATAAAAATGCCATAATCTATCCCCTATTATGTAGACGCAATAACTTTTGCGTAAACCAATCAATATACGCTTATTGCGATTTTTTTTATTTATTTTTTTACCAAAAATATGTAGAAGAATACATATCGGCCTAAACTGAGAAAGAAATGTGTTTTTTTTATATATTTTTGGGGGATATTTATTATAGCAAAATGTAAAAAATATAGCATTTTTTTCAAAATGTTCGCTCTTTTTTTTTGTTTATAGCTCAAAAAATAAAAACCGCAGAGGTGATCAAATACCAGCAAAAGAAAGCTCTATTTGTGTGGAAAAAAGGACATCAATTTTGTGTGGGAGCAACATCGCATGGTCGAACAATTGTCAGCTAAAGCGACGCAGTGCCGAATCGCAAAAAATGCTCTGGTCAGGAAGAGGGTAAAATCTTCCGGGGCTGAAGCGGTTAAATGAGTTGTCTAGCATGCATTATGAACTAGAAGCAGTGAAGCACAAATGTTGCATAGTGTATATGTAATGAACCAATATAGCGGTTCTAGTGTACATACTGTGTATCGTTACACTTTATTTTTAAACTGTATAATGTATTAATAGACTCTCAAGACTGTTAATTTACTCTAATATGCAATACAATATTTTGCAGTGAAGGTACCGCCCCCTACTGGCGTGAAAGTGGTAGATATGAGCAGTGACAGTGCTGCGGTGGCGTGGGATCCGGGCTCTGAAGACGTCACCTCTTATCTCATCAAATGGATTCCTCTGAGCGGAGGGAGGCTGAGTCAGGTACTGTACCGGATATCAATGATGGAAAAAAGAAATATTGCAAATTTCGTGCTGCGCCTGAAATCTAAAAATAAAAATCTGTATAAAACTAAAAACACAAAAAAACAAAGTGTGTACCGCAGCTATTCAAATAACCAAATGTATGCCATTCACACTGAAAATATGAAATGAAAAGGACAATTGATGTACAGTACAAAAAATGCAACATAGCCAGCGATAACCTCCTCCTGTCTTCTCCACTTGACAGCTGTCAGTCCCCGGAGGTGAACACCGCGCGGTCCTCACTGACTTGGAGTACAGCACCGAGTACCAGGTGTCCATCTCCGCACGCTACGCCGATGGATCACAGAGCGATGCCTCCTCCGCCCGCTACAGGACAGGTAACCTGTTCCCGAAGCCTTTACCTAACCTTCATCCTAACTCCCATATTTTCCTCACAATCACATCTTTTGGGGTCTTGGCCTCTCCCAAAAGAACCTGGCAGAGTAAGTCAAGGTGCTGAAAACAAGTGCAAAGTTCTGGGTAACCAGCCCCCAACTATAGTGGAACCCATGGGCGTCCGCAAAACTTTTTTCAAGGGGGGGCATAATTTTAGGGTCACCCATGCGACGCCCCTTTTCGACAATGTCATTATCAGATTATCATGGTCAGAGACTGCAGACTTAGTACAATCCCTAGGATAGGTAATGGATAATGGCCAACAGGCCCTCTTACCAGACCCAGTGAAACAACACCAGTGATCCCTCCGGCTGGAAGATCGCTCACGCGCCACAGGGGTGACTCTGGTCAGTAGTGTAGCATGTATGTACCCTGGCAGTGACTCAGTCTTTCTCTCTCTGGTTGTGCTGGGCAGCATGGCTCTCTCTGGTGGCATGGGGCAGTGTAGTTCTCTCTCTGGTGGCGCTGGGCAGTGTGGCTCTCTCTCTCTGGCTTCTGCCCAGCACAATCCTTGTTCTTTTTCCTGTAGCACCCTCTCCCTCAGCTTTTTTCCCAGGCTACAGTCTCTCAATCTCTCGATCAAGCTGTATCCTCCTCCCTGTGGAAAATGGGGCCACCAATCTTTGAGACTACATGTCCTATGATTCTCTCCTCTCCTAGTCTCTTTTGATTGGCCCTCAGTTATGGCCAATAGGGAAGGAACAGAGCGGGCAGGAACAGTTATGGCCAATAGGGAAGGAACAGAGCGGGCAGGAAGCTGGGCGAGGAGCCTGGTGAGAGCCGTCGTCTCTTCTCCCTGACAGGAGAAAGGAGAGGGTGACCGGGGTAAACCTGACAGCACCGTTGCCGAGTTCTCTGCTGGACTGAGCACAGAAAAGAGCCCGCAGTCACGCTACACTGATGGGGGGCTTGGCAGAACCTTGATGGTGTCACTCCACTGGCGGGTTGCACATGGGTGTGGGCTGCCCGCACCCCGATAGGGATGGAACTGTGTTGAATTTAAGATCTCATCCCTGATTCCAGGGGGGGGGCACTTGACCCCCCTTGCCCCTACCTGCGGACGCCCATGGTGGAACCCCCTTTTCACAAACAAGGCCTTGACTTCAAACTTGTAGCTAAGCCCCACCCCAGCATTCCAGTGTAATAGACTGAGGCTATGGCATTGGACTCTTGAAAGACAGGGATTGCATTTGCCCTAAGAGAGGGCAGGGCTTAGCCCATAATATAGTAGAGGTCAACATTGTCTGCATAGTGTTTGCCATGAGCTTCTCATAGAAAACAATGGAAAGGTTCACTAGAGAGCAAGCACTTGTTAGTTTGGAGACCCTTGTATACCTTACAGGTTCTCTTTAACATTTGCCAACAAGTGCAGCAAATTCTGCTTTAGCCAGCTTTACGTTTGCAGGGTTATAAACACTTGGTGAAGGATGTAGGCATTCTGAGGCCGGAGTTTGTTTCTTTGAATGTATGAAGTTTAGAAGATATGGACACTCTAGATCAGCTATTCTTAACAAGGGTTCCGTGGAACTGTAGGGTTTCTCAGGAGGTTGCTAATGGTTCCTTGAGCTGTGGCTGGTTGGATTCTTATCTGATGAGCCCACATAGTTTCAAGGTTAGTTCCACTTTGCAAAGCCAGCTGCATGGAACCAATCATCTTTTTAGCTCTCTGTAAGAATGGCATTCTTCCCCTGACCACCAATGTAAGGGGCATTCTTCCCCTGACCACCAATGTAAGGGGCATTCTTCCCACTGACCACCAATGTAAGGGGCATTCTTCCCACTGACCACCAATGTAAGGGGTATTCTGACCACCAATGTAAGGGGCATTCTTCCCACTGACCACCAATGTAAGGGGCATTCTTCCCACTGACCACCAATGTAAGGGGCATTCTTCCCACTGACCACCAATGTAAGGGGCATTCTTCCCACTGACCTCCAATGTAAGGGGCATTCTTCCCACTGACCTCCAATGTAAGGGACATTCTTCCCACTGACCACCAATGTAAGGGACATTCTTCTCACTGGCCACCAATGTAATGCCCTGTACACATGGTCGGACATTCCGACCACAAAATGCATCTGATTTTTTACCGCCGGATTTTGTCCGAAACTTGTGTTGCATACACACGGTCGCATAAAGTTGTCAGAAAATACAATTGTATTGAACGAGGTGACGTCAAACACGTACGTCAGGACTATAAACAGGCCAGTAGCCAATAGCTTTCGTCTTTTTTAGTTTATTCTGAGCATGCGTGGCACTTTGTCTGTGGGAATTGTCTACACACGATCAGAATTTATGCAATCTAATTTTGTTGTTGGAAAATTTTAGATCCTCCTCTCAAACTTTGTGCATCGGAAAAATCCGACAGAAAAAGTCCGATAGGGCCTACACGCGATCGAATTTTCCGACAACATAATCCGATCTGATTTTTTCCATCAGAATTTCCGACCGTGTGTACAGGGCACTAGGAATGTTCTTCCAACTAACCACCAGTGTAAGGGACATTCTTCCCATTGACCATCAATGTAAGGGAGATTCTTCCCACTGACCACCAGTGTAAGGGAGATTCTTCCCACTGACCACCAGTGTAAGGGAGATTCTTCCCACTGACCACCAGTGTAAGGGAGATTCTTCCCACTGACCACCAGTGTAAGGGAGATTCTTCCCACTGACCACCAGTGTAAGGGAGATTCTTCCCACTGACCACCAGTGTAAGGGACATTCTTCCCACTGACCACCAGTGTAAGGGACATTCTTCCCACTGACCTCTAATGTAAGGGACATTCTTCCCACTGACCACCAGTGTAAGGGACATTCTTCCCACTGACCTCCAGTGTAAGGAACATTCTTCCAACTAACCACCAGTGTAAGGGACATTCTTCCCACTAACCTCTAGTGTAAGGGACATTCTTCCCACTGACCACCAGTGTAAGGAACATTCTTCCAACTAACCACCAGTGTAAGGGACATTCTTCCCACTAACCTCTAGTGTAAGGGACATTCTTCCCACTGACCTCTAATGTAAGGAACATTCTTCCAACTAACCACCAGTGTAAGGGACATTTTTCCCCCTGACTTCCAATGAATTTGTTTTAGAAAGTGTTCCTCCAGACCTGAAAATTATTTCCAGCACTTCTCTGGAGTAAAATGGTTGAGATTGCTGCTTTGGATTCACTACCATCTTCTGGTTCTGGGTGGAATTCCCCTGTTTTCCATGGTGCTGCACTTTTGCCTTGATGTAAATCTTTGTTCCCTTTGATGTTGGTTGTTCTGATCTTCAATAGTATTGATGTCGGGCTTACTGGCCCATATTTCCCACGAGGGCTTGTTAGGCTTAATGTCAGGCTAGAGGTCGCAGGAATAATTTATACCTCCCAGTTTATACACACTTATTATTTTGTGTAAATAATGTTTTCGCAGAACACACAAAGTAAAGTCCACTGTGGTCTCTGTCAGACCATAGATAGTGTGAGACGATCAGAGGCTGCAAGGCACCTGCTTAGGGGCTTCATAATTAATGGAAGATGTAAATATATCCTTCACTTCTTGCTCCCCCAATGGTTAATACCACATTGAGGAACTACAACACAAATCTGACCTCCTGTCCACAAATCGCACGGGAGAAATTTGCTGGTGGTAGTCTTGTAGCCTCAACTGGCAGCTCTCATAGGCTGCACATTTAAGCTTGGTGCCTTGGAATCAGTCTTGGGTCACCTCCAGGGACTATTTGCTGCGAGAGGTCTCTGCCCCTTATTTGCTGACCAGCAGTCAGAGAGTGGGTGGAATCCAATGGGGAACACGTGAATATAGAGCAGGAGTCCCCACCCCCTTTGACATCTATTGCAGGTCACTTCCTGGGGCTGTTTGTGGGGAGAGGTCACTGTCCCTTACTTGGTTACCACCAGCAGTCAGAGAGTGAGGATGGGATCCAATGGGGAACGGGTAAGTATTAAGCAGGTTTCCACACTCCTTTGACATCCATTTCAGGCCACCTTCTGGGACTGTTTTCAGGGAGAGGACCTTATTTTGCTGACCAGCAACTGGAGAGGGATCAGGATTCAATGGGGAACAATCGGCTATAGAACAGGTTCCCCACATCCCTTGAAGACCATTGAACGTCGCTTCCTGGGACAGTTTGCAGGGAAAGGTCCTTTTTTTTTTGCTGACCAGAAGTCAGAGTGAGTGGGATCCAATTGGGAATAGTCAATTACCGAGCAGGATTCCCCCGCACCCTTTGGCAACCATTGAAGGTCACCTCCAGGCACTGTTTGCAGGGAGAGGTCCCTTTTTTTTGCTGACCAGCATGTAGAGTGAGTCGGGAGTTTCAATGGGGAACAGGTGACTATAAAGCATCACTTCCCACCATCTTTAAGATCACTACACTAATAAGGGAAGTAACGTTCTTGTTAAGGTGGGGGAGGGTGCCCAATAAAATGGGTATACTTCCTTAGTAGAACAGTGGTGTCGCAAAGGTTGGGGAATCCTGCACTACAACACCTTGAGCCATTTACTGATCAATAATTGGATCTCGATCACTCTCTGACTGCTGGTCAGGAAGTCAGAGACAGGGAGTTCTTTTCATAAACCAGTCTCAGGAAGTGACCTACTAAGGGGGGTCTAGGTACATGTTCAGCATCTGCCAAAAAAGGAGTAGGTTTACAACTCTGTAAACGAATGGAAATAGTGATTCAATAGTAGGAAAACTATGTTGAGAAAAGCAGGGGTGGCCATTTTTTTTTCCGAAAATGCTAGCCGCCTGACTACCATGCCAAACCAGTGGAATCAATACTTTTTTATTCACTCAACTGAAACAAGCATACAGCTCAGGAGTTGTGACTTCAGTCTAAGCTTACTTGCTGTGTTCTTGTTTCCGGGTCCCAGAGGTCAGAGAGGAGCCAGGGAAGTAGCGTTTTTCAGAAAAAACTGCAACCACAATCCCATGCTCCTTCCCCTGTCCTCTTGAAGTCTTGTAGGAAAGATGATCCCCACTCCGGCTGTTGCTCTTAAAGAATCCTAATTTTTTTGAAAAGCCATAGTACACAAACGGAGATAAAAACAGTTGACATGTTTCAGCCTATAAGGCCTTAGTCATAACCACATGGTTATGACTAAGGCCTTATAAGGCTGAAATGCGTCAGCTGTTTTTATCTGCGTTTGTGCTCTATGGCTTTTCAATAAAATAAAAAATTTTTAAGACCAACAACCGGAGTGCGGATAATCTTTCCTACATTACTCTACTCAGCCAACGACTGTGGATCGAGCACCCGGGAGCTCTGCTATCTATGTGTTGTATGGGTAGTAGCACTGATTTTTCTGTTTACACTTTGCCCTCTTGAAGTCTCTCCTGCAGTCATTTTTGCAGGGATCTCCCCTTTTCTGGTAGCCAGTGGTCCTTGAAGATGCTGCGAGGCACAATGACGTGATGATGTCAGCACCACCCTCTGCACCAATAGACCATGGATGCAAGAAATTGTGGTGACACCTCCTCAGGGAGTGGGTCCTTGACGCCTTGCACTTTTATGCTGTCCTCAGTCTTCTGCTGGTCAAAAAGACTGAGGACAACTCTTACCTATTCGACGAGGATGCCCCCTGCAGTACCTCTTCTACACCACCACAAGTTGTCCTCAGTCTTCTGCCGGTTGTCATTTCACTTAGAAGACTGACAGCTTGTGGTGTAGAAGAGGTACTGCAGGGGACAGCATTGGTCAGTAGGCGAGTGTTGTAGCCAGAGCTGCTCTTTTGTTGGTTGCTCCACAAGCGGAGATGAGTGTCTAGCCACATGGTTTGTGAGGGTGTTGGGCTGCCTAGAAGGAGAGGCGCTGAATTAATGGTGTAATGGATTATGTAATGTGATTACCCCCCGGTCCTCGGTTTAATCCGGTCTCCTCCTTTTCTTTTTAATTAGAGCCGATTTGTTCTTGAAGTGGGTGAAGCGTCGTGCGGTGTATGTAAATGTCTCGCAATGTATTCATGTCCTTGGGTAATTAATTACCAAGGGTATTTAGTTCCACTAATATCGTGTAATTGGTTTCCTGCACGCCATGTACCCACCATGACGAGCGCCTTTCATCACTCTTCTCAGCTTATTTTAGAGTTTACATTTTGTCAGCAGATTTTCCTTCGGAGAGAGAGCGGCAGCGCGTGGCGAGGGGAGACCGCCAGGAAACTTGCAACTAAACGTCGCTGTAATACCGAACGGCGGATGAACCGCTTAATACACCGGTTTACGTTAGAAGAGATTTGTCAGGTTTTTTTAAGCCGTTGATGGGATCCAGGCACCAAAGCACAGTCAGGGTGGTGACCACACTTTTCTCTACTGTATTTAAGCAGCACTTCTTGGTCACGGATCCGCCCCCAGATTGTGATTGGACCCCTCAAGGAAAGGTTAAAGTAGCAGGCCACATTGGATTAAAAAATTGGTCATCCAATTTTTAGGCATTGGCAGCCCTTTCAGAATAAAATAAATCTTAACATTCCGCAGCAACTTGGGCAAATATGAATGGGCCCCAACTGTCTTGCTCGGGTGGCAGCATAAGGAAGCCACAGAGTGGCTTAGTGGGTGGAATCCAGTGGGAAACGGGCAATTGTAGAGCTCACCTCCTAGGTCACCTCCTGGGACTGTTTACAGGTAGAGGTTCCTTTTTTGCTGACCAGCAGTCAGAGAGTGAGGGGCTTGGTGACTTTAAAGCAAGATTCTCCACCCCCTAAAATAATAAGTATACTTCATTAGTAGATCAGAGATGTCACGGGGTGGGGGATGATGCACTACAGTCTCCTCTGCCCTGTGGGTCAATAAAAACTCATTGGATCTCACTCACTCTCTGACTGCTGGTCAGCAAGTGGGAGATAGGAAGCTCCTCCTATTAACCAGTCCAAGGAAAAGACCTACTAATGGGGCCAAGGAACCCTGTATTCAGTATCTTAAATTAATAATTTGTTAGGGCCCCAGCAGTTTTATGGAGAACAGGTCACCTCCTTGGATTGTTTGCAGGGAGAGGTTCCTTTTCTGCCGACCAGCAGTCAGAGAGTGAGGGGCTTGGTGACTTTAAAGCATGATTCTCCACCCCCTAAAATAATAAGTATACTTCATAAGTAGATCAGTGATATCACAGGGGGGGGGGGGGGGGGGATTATGCACTACAGTCCCCTCTATCCTGTGGGTCAATCATTGGAACTCACTCTCTGACTGCTGGTCAGCAAGTGGGAGATAGGAAGCTCCTCCTATTAGCCAGTCTAAGGAAGAGACCTACTAATGGGGCCAAGGAACCCTGTATTCAGCATCTTGAATTAATAATTTGTATGGGCCCCAGCAGTTTTATAGGGAACAGGTCACCCCCTAGGACTGTTTGCAGAGAGAGGTTCCTTTTTTGCTGACCAGCCATCAGAGAGTGGGTGGGATCCATTGGGGAACAGGTAACGATAGTGCACGTTTCCCCACCACCTTTACAGGCCATTACCTGGAACTGTTTGCTGGTCCTTTTTTGCTGTCCAGCAGTCAGAGAGTGAGGGATTTGGTGGCTATAAAGCAAAATTCACCACCCCCTAAAATAATAATTATACTTCTTTGGTAGAACAGTAATGCCACAAGGGATGTAGAATCCAGCACTACAGTCCCCTGCGCCCTTTACTGGTTAAATAAAGCTCACTGGATCTCACTCACGGCCCTCCCATTAACCAGTCCCAGGAGGTGACCTACTAATGGGGCCAAAGATTTTCGGATTCATCATCTTTAATTCAAAAATGTCTATGAGCCCCAATAGTCCAATAGTCCAATGGAGAACAGGCAATTACAGGTTACCCCACCCCCTCTGACGTTCTTTGCAAGCCACCTCCTTTTTTTTGCTGACCAGCAATCAGAGAGTGAGTGGGATCTATTGGAGAATAGGTAATCATAGAGTAGGTTTCCCAACCCCCATTGACGTCCTTTGCAGATCAACCCTGGGACTGTTTGGGGAGAGGTCGCTTGTTTTCCCAACCAGCAGTCAGAAAAGTCAGAGGGATTTGGTGGCTATAAAGTAAGATTCTCCACCCCCTAAAATGAATATACTTCCTTAGTAGCACAGTGATGTCACAAAGGATGGAGAATCCTGCACTAAAACCCCCCTGAGCCCCTTTCTGACCAATAAAAGCTCATTGGATCTTGTTCACTCTCTGACAGCTGGCCAACAAATGGGAGATTTGGAAGGAAGCACTTCCCATCAACCGGTCCCAAGAAGTGACCTACTAATGGGGCCAAAGAACCCTGTGTTCAGCATCTTGAATTTAACAATGTGTATGGGCCCCAATACTCCAATGGGGAACTGTCCCTTCCAGGTCACCTCCTGGGACTGTCTGCAGAGAAAGGTAATTTTTTTGCCAACCAGCAGTCAGAGAGTGAGTGAGATCCATTGGGGAACAGATGATCATAGAGCAGATTTCACCACTCCCTATTAAGTCTTTTGCAGATCACCTCATGGGACTGTTCACTGGGAAATGACCAGCAGTCAGAGAGTGAGGGAACTGGTGACTATAAAGCAGGATTTTCCACCCCCTAAAATAATAAGTATAATTCCTTAGTAGCACAGTGATGTCACAGGGGCTGGAGAATTCTGCGCTACGGTCCCCTAAGCTCTTTACTAGTCAATAAAAGCTTATTGGTTCTTGCCCACTCTCTGACCACTGGTCAACAAGTGAGAGATGGGAAGCTTTTGCTTTTGAGTAGCAGTCTGCTTTGCAATGGCGCTAACATGTTTAATTTCTCTGACACAGGAGATAATCCTCGGAAGATGCCCATTGGCCGTGGAGGATTTGGACCCGGAAGGACAGATGGTGAGTATTTAGTATATCGCCATTTAGTCACGCTTTCCCCGGCCGCAGCGAACATCTCGACGACCCAAAAAATATTCGAAAGGAGAAACTTGTCTTTAAAGTTGTCTTTGATAGGAGAAAAACACATAACCGCGCCGCTGACATGTATCAAAAGATTGTTTATCGCTCGCCTTTTTTAAATTTTTTACCAGCTCCTCACGAGCGTGCCAATAAAGAGCTTTTATCCCCTCCACCTTCAGATAAGTCACCATCCTTCCCGAGATGTAAGAGAATTATTAAATCGTAACGTGCACCACTGAAATAAAAGTGACAGCCTGATTACCATGTAGAGACCTTATTCATCTCCATCCATAAAACATGAAAATACGGCGAGGCGGGAGAGGTCCTCGCCGCAGATTAATATCAATCCTCGCCTTCATATTGAGCGCCGAAAGGAAAATAAGTTGCGGTAAACTCTGATTTAATTTGCGTCCTGAGGTGTGGATCGGCTGCTGGAAAAGTTCACACCGTGTAAAATTACCTCCGAATTCTGCAGTACCAATGTTGGTGGGGGTCATGGGGGTCCGACAGATTCTGGGGGGCAAATCACTGATCGGCATTGTATTGACTGGGACTATAGGTAAAGTCCTCCTTCCTCATTTGATACACTGGATTGGCTGAGAAGTGGGTGCCAGAGTTGAAGACATGACCCTAGACTGGTAGCAACCCCTCCTAATGGGCACAGCAGATGTACAGACCCGGGAACTCAGCACAGGGATGGTGGGAACCCCTCATAATGGGCACAGCAGGTGTACAGACCTGGGAACTCAGCACAGGGATGGTGGGAACCTCTCATAATGGGCACATCAAGGGTACAGACCCGGGAACTCAGCTCAGGGATGGTGGGACCCCCTCATAATGGGCACAGCAGGTTTACAGACCCGGGAACTCAGCACAGGGATGGTGGGACCCCCTCATAATGGGCACAGCTGGTGTACAGACCTGGAATCTCAGTACAGGGATAGTGGGAACCCCTCCTAATGGGCACAGCAGGTGTACAGACCTGGAATCTCAGCACAGGGATGGTGGGAACCCCTCCTAATGGGCACAGCAGGTGTACAGACCTGGAATCTCAGTACAGGGATGGTGGGAACCCCTCCTAATGGGCACAGCAGGTGTACAGACCTGGAATCTCAGCACAGGGATGGTGGGAACCCCTCATAATGGGCACAGCAGGTGTACAGACCTGGAATCTCAGCACAGGGATGGTGGGAACCACTCATAATGGGCACAGCAGGTGTACAGACCTGGAATCTCAGCTCAGAGATGGTGGGACCCCCTCATAATGGACACAGCAGGTTTACAGACCCGGGAACTCAGCACAGGGATGGTGGGAACCCCTCATAATGGGCACAGCAGGTGTACAGATCTGGGAACTCAGCACAGGGATGGTGGGAACCCCTCATAATGGGCACAGCAGGTGTACAGACCTGGAATCTCAGCACAGGGATGGTGGGAACCCCTCATAATGGGCACAGCAGGTGTACAATTCTCACCAACATGGTCCCTGTGGACAGAAGAGATTGTCAGTGAATTTAACTCTCCAGCATCCGCCAAACTCTGAACTACCATTCGGGGTGGACCGACCATTGAATAAGTCTGTATGTATTCTCACAAATATCCTTTTTGTGTCTTGAAGGGACGTGTCCATTAATGAAGGCCAAAGACAGTGAAGACATGTTTCATGGTGAGCCACTTTTTTTTCTTTTTTTTTTTGTACTTCAATTTATTAATGGATAAAATGTATTTTTTTAATTTAAAGGGGAATTCCACTAAACATTCAATGAAATGAAGGGTGGGGAGTGTCGGACACAGATAAGACTTACCTCAGTGGTACCATCGCTGTGTTTTAAAGTTCTGTGCCCGAGTCTTATCCTGTTTGTTATTCATACTATCATTTTAGCCATCTGCTGTACAATTCTTGTAGTGTCTGATCATTCGTTTAGAAAAAAACGCATATCCGTTTAAACATGCATGTCTCCCCTGTGATGGCCACTGGGTGCTGCCAGAATATAGCTGTGCAATCCGCTGATCAGTTACACTCTATTAAAAGACGCTCTCTTGGAGCATAATCAAGCAACTGATCAGCAGATTGCACAGCTATGGTGTGCAGCACTCAGTGGCCATCAGACAGGAGCATGCATATCTAAAGGGATCGCGGGATGTATTTTTTCACATGTTGTTGTACTGTGAAATTTATCGAATACTGCAGACCCCTCCCGCTAAACTTGGAGCAAAGACCAGCAGACAGACATGGTGGTGGTGTCACTGGGAGTCAAAGCTGATATTTCTTGAGAAGAAAATTATTTAATTGAAAAATGTTAATTGTATGTGGATGGGGGGATTCGGGGATTACAGGAAGATGTTATTGCGTACTTTGCACTTCAGATTTAACATATTAGCTTTATCGCACAATAATCTGTTGCAATGACTCAGGTGTGTTAATGCAACTCACAAGGGTGTGTTTATAAAAAAAAAAAATGTGCAGAGATTTTTCTTCTGAAAAACTGCATGGACATTCATTCTCTGTGAATGAGGCAAATGAAATGTTTTTAGGCTATTTCCTCTCCAGGTTAAATGTTACTCCAAGTCATACAGAACTGAGTGAATCAGGAAAAATACTGCCACTAGATGGCGCTTACAATCATGCAAAAGATGACTTATTTACTTAGCTCCCTCTAGGGGCCATATTGCGGCCTGTTTCACTATTTTCCCTGATTCACTCTATTTATGGAAGAATAACATTCGACCCCCATACACACCCCTGTTAACCACTTCAATACCGGGCACTTATACACCTTCCTACCCAGATCAATTTTCAGCTTTCAGCGCTGTCACACTTTGAATGACAATTGCGCGGTCATGCTACACTGTACCCAAACTCCATTTTTATCATTTTATTCCCACAAATAGAGCTTTCTTTTGGTGGTATTTCATCACCTCTGGGATTTTTTATTTTCTGCTAAACAAATAAAAAAAGCGAATAAAAAAAAACTTTGTAAATAAGTACGTTTTCTCCTTTACTGATGGGCACTGATGGGGCTGCACTGATAGGCGGCACTGATGGGCACTGATAGGTGGCGCAGATGGGGCACTGATATGCGGCATGGATGGGCACTGATAGGTGGTATAGATGGGCACTGATAGGCGACACTGATATGCAGCACTGATGGGCACTGATAGGCGGCACGGATGGGCACTGATGGGAGGCACTAATATGCAGCACTGATGGGCACTGAAAGGCGGTACGGATGGACACTGATAGGCGATGCGGATGAGCACTGATAGGTGGCATGGATGCAGCACTGATGGGCACTGAAAGGCGGCACAAATGGGCACTGATGGGCATTTATAGTTGGCACTGATAGGCGGCACTGATAGGCGGCGCAATTGTCGCTGATAGGTGGCACGGATGGGGCACTGATGGGCACTGAAATGCCTCACGGATGGACACTGATAGGCGGTACGGATGGCCACTGATAGGTGACACAGATGGGGCATTGATAGGCGGCACTGATATGCAGCACTGATGGGCACTGAAAGGTGGCACGAATGGGCACTGATAGGTGGCACTGATAGGTGGCACTGATATGCAGCACTGATGGGCACTGAAAGGTGGCACTGATAGGCGGCGCGGATGGGCACTGATAGGCGGCGCGGATGGGCACTGATAGGCGGCGCTGATGGGCACTGATAGGCGGCACTGATATGCAGCACTGGTGGGTACTGAAAGGTGGCACGTATGGGCACTGATATGCGGCACTGATGGGCACTGATAGGCTGTGGGGATGGGCACTGATAGGTGGCACAGATGGGGCACTGAAAGGTGACACGGATGGGCACTGATAGGTGGTATGGATGGGCACTGATAGGCGGCACTGATGGTCGGCACGGATGGGCACTGATAGGCGGTACTGATGGGCACTGATGGGAGGCACTGAAAGGTGGCACGGATGGGCACTGAAAGATGGCACGTATGGGCACTGATAGATGGCATGGATCGGTACTGATAGGTGGCACAGATGGGGCATTGATAGGCAGCACTGATATGCAGCACTGATGGGCACTGAAAGGAGGCATGGAGGGGCACTGGGCACCGATAGGTGGCACTGATGGGCACTGAAAGGCGACACTGGGCATTGAAAGGCGGCACTGATGGGCACTGATATGTGGCATGGATGGGGCACTGAAAGGCGGCACGGATTGGCACTGATAGGCGACACTAATGGGCACTGATAGGCGGCACTGATATGCAGCACTGATGGGCACTGAAAGGCGGCACGAATGGGCTCTGATGGGGCTCTGATGGAGTTCTGATGGGCACTGATAGGCGGCACAGATGGGCACTGATAGGCGGCGCAGATGGGCACTGATAGGCGGCGCAGATGGGCACTGATAGGCGGCGCAAATGGGCACTGATAGGCGGCTCTTCCTGTTTACATCGTGATCAGCTGTGATCTGGGCCGTATTTAAGGCAGGGCAAAAGGGGAAGCTGCCCTGGGCCCTGTCATTGTTGTGGGGCCCAAAACAGCTGCCTCATACTTGCCAACTATACAGGTTTCAATTCCCTTGTCCCTTGAAGTTTTAGTCCCTTGCTGTGTCCTGATATCTCAGTGTGAAGTGCTGGTCCTAATGCTGCCCAGCTCTGCCCTATTGTTGTGTACAGATGACTCGGCATTCATGTGTAAATATCGGCTACAATACTAAGTAAATAGCTGCGGCCGGTGGCATTGATATGTAAATAAAGGCGACATTCATATGTGTATAATGCTCCCCTGCAGTGAGGAGATGATGTGCTGTAACCTCTAGCTACTAATCAGTGAGCCGCAATGTGTGCTGTAACCTCTAGCAACCAGTTAGTAAGCAGTAATGATATGCTGTAACTGCTGGCAACCAATCACAATTGCTGCCTGATCTGATTTTAAACAGATTTTAAGTCTAGCTGCTATTTATTGTATGTCTCAGAGCAGGTGGAGAGTGAAATTGCCTGGGGGGGGGGGGGGGCAAGAAAATATTTGCCCAGGGCCCAATCAATATTAAAAATGGCCCTGGCTGTGATTGGACACGGCTGATCACATGGTGCAGAGTCTCCATCACAACCACTTTGCCGATGTCATTTTTCTATATGGCGGGCGGCGAGTGGTTAAGTAGCCTAATAACATTAAATTTTGCCCCATTTATACAGAATTGCAGGATGAATAGCTCTACAAATTTATTTTTTATTTTTTTAAATCTATAAATACACCAAAAGTGTGAATAGTCCCAGGAACAGAAAATAAGATGAAGTCCGGAGTTAGGCTTTAAGCCATGATAGAAAATATTTCTCTGTGGAAATGTCCATTTTGGGATGTCCCCTTTAAGCATTGTATAGTCACATCAGAAGGACCGGGAGTCAGACAGAACAATCCCCCCAGTGTCCAGTTGAGTGGTCCCATTATAGGACATCCAGTACATTGTACCTACTGGTGCGTGTGGCCGGCTCCGGTGTATTGCGGTGCAGTGACCCATCGCCGCTCTGCGTAGGAAGAACACAGGTCTGCCATTGATTGGACAGCAAGAGACACGCCGCCCCTCACCTGAGCCTGATTGGGGTTATTGTACAGATCAGGGTTGTATCAGTGTGTGTGCTGCCTGCACTCCGGGACACGTCCCTGATCAATGCATATCATAAAGAGGACCTGTCATCACCATACACACCACACACTCACTCCCAATGTCTGGACTGGCTTGTATTTGATATAAAAGTCACAAGTGAACACAGCTTCTGTATTCATTGAAATGTTATTACATTTGTTTTTCTTGCAAGCAGTGTGTGCATATGAATGTGCCCGGGTATTGGCCCCTCTACAGCAGAGCTCAGACTGTGACAGGGGAAAAAAAGCACATTTTTCCTCAGTTTAGGGCGATATGTTTTCTTCTACATATTTTTGGTAATAAAATCGCAATAAGCGTATGATTGGTTTGTGCAAAAGTTATAGCATCTACAAAATCGGGGATAGTTTTATGGCATTTTTATTAGTATTATTATTATTTTTTTATTAGTAATGGTGGCGATCTGTGATTTTTATCGGTACTGCAGCATTATAGCAGACACATCGGACAATTTTGACACGTTTTTGGGACCATTGGCATTTATACAGCGATCAGTGCTATAAAAATGCACTGATTACTGTAAAAATTTCACTGGCAGGGAAGGGGTTAACACTAGGGGGCGATCAAGGGGTTAATTGTGTTCCCTGCTATGTGTTCTAACTGAAGGGGGGGGTGGGACTTGCTAGGGGAAGAGAGAGATCGGTGTTCATACTTTGTACACACAGAGATCCCGGTTTTTGCCATGTCACAAGCGATTGCGGGATGACCGCAGGGCACTCGCATCGGCTCCGGGGGCAAGCATCGGGCATGTGCGCGCACCTAGTGGCCACAGGGCGAAGCGACGTAAGGTAACGTCGTTCCGCCCAGCCGTGCCATTCTGCCGCAGTACAACTGCGGTGGCTGGTCGGCCAGTGGTTACGAAGGTGCAACTCGTTATGTGTATAAAAGACACCTGTCTACAGAATCTCTTTCTTCCATTCAAACCTCACCATCATGGGCAAGACCAAAGAGCTGTCAAAGGACATCAGGGACAAGATTGTAGACCTGCACAAGGCTGGAATGGGCTACAAAACCATCAGCAAGAAGCTTGGTGAGAAGGAGACAACCGTTGTAGCGATTATTCACAAATGGGAAAAAATACAAAATAACCATCAATCGCCCTCGGTCTGGAGATTTCGCCCCATGGGGTAATTATGATCATGACAAAAGGTGAGGTATCAGCCCAGAACTACACGGGTGGAGCCTATGAATGATCTCAAGAAAGTTGGGACCACAGTCACCAAACAAACCATTGGTAACACAATACGCCACCATGGATTGGAATCCAGCAGGGGTACAGGCTGACGGCCGCATTGAGGGGCCAATGGACGGGGCCATTTATTGTAAAATCTTGGATAAAAACCTTCTTCCCTCTGAACACTGAAGATGGGTCGTGGATGGGTCTTTCAACATGACAATGACCCAAAACATGCCACCAAGGCAACAAAGGAGTGGCTCAAGAAGAAGCACACATTAAGGTCATGGAGTGCCCTAGCCAGTCTCCAGACCTTAATCCTATAGAGAATGTATGGAGGGAGCTGAAACTTCGAGTTGCCAAGAGACAGCCAAAAACTTTAAGGATTTGTAAAGAAGAGTGGACCAAAATCCCTCCTGAGATGTGGAAACCTGGTCACCAACTACAAGAAACGTCTCACCTCTGTTCTTCCCAACAAGGGATTCTCCACCAAGTACTAAATCATATTTTGCTTGAGGATCAAATACTTATTTTACTCACTGAACTGCAACTCAATTTATAACATTTGTATCATGGTTTTTTTTTCTGGGTTTTTGGTTGATATTCTATCTCTATCAGGCCGGGTTCACACCGCTGCGATGCGGGAACACCGCGAATCCGCGGTGTTTTCCCGCATCGCATTACTCCCGCCGGCAGTTCACACTGCCCTATGCGGACGGCTGGGAGTGTCAATGATATGTTAATGACTCCCCCAGATCCGTCCGCATATCGCAGTGCGATCTGCCGACTCGCACAGGAATCGGATCGCATGGTGTGAACCCCCATGCGATCCGATTCTGTTGCGGACCAAAAAAAGGGTCCCGTGCGAGTTTGCTGCGGGAGCGATGCGAATTCAGCCATACTATCTGTATGGCTGAACTCGCATCGCTACGGAGATCGGATGTGATTGGCGGTGCGAATCACATCCGGATCTCCCCCCGCAGCAGTGTGAACGCAGCCTCATATAGAATACACCTATGATAAAAATGATAGACCTTTATTTTCCCCACTGTATACACCAATCAGCCACACAGTTATGACCACTGACCGGTCAATTGAATAACATTGATTATCTCTGTAGCGCCCTGCCTTAATCAGGCTGAATTTTTTATTTTTTTGCTCTGCTGTACTCAGTGGAGCAGCAATCTATTTTCTAGGTCTGGTCAGGTTTCCTTAAGCTCAGTGGTTGATTGCCCTTGTCTGCTTCTGGAAGACGCTTCCAGAAAACAGAGTAGGAAGGTCAACCACTGAGTTATGAATCTGTATCAGGCCTCAGCCAATCCCTGGGAAGGGACACCCAGAAGGTGCCTGGAGGAGAGATGATAAATGTTTGGGAAGCTTTTTCAACATGGTTCTTGTCCTGGGGCTGCTGTCCCTGGGAGGCAGCCTCTGTGCTATGATTGCTGTTTGAGTCTCCGCTGGTGCGAGGGCTTGAAGGAGATGTTTTGGAGTATTCTGAACCCGTATCCATGGCTCCTGCCATTCATGTGGATGTGACTTGGCAGGTACCACCTACCGAAACATTGTTGGTGACCAAGTCCACCCCTTTATGGAAGCGGTATTCTCTGATAGCGGAGACCTTTTTCAGCAGGATAATGCACCCTGTCACACTGCAAGAATGAGTTTGAGGTGTTGACCTGGCCTCCAAATTCTCCATATCTCGATTCAATCGAGTATCTGTGGGATGTGCTGATCCGTGGAGGCCCTGCCTCACAAATTACAGGATTTGCTACTGACGGCCTGGTGCCAGATATCACAGCATACCTTCAGAGGTCTAGTGGAGTCCATGCCTTAATGGGTCAGGGCAACAAAAGGTGGACCTACTCAATATTAGGCAGATGGTCATATAATTATGGCTGATCAGTGTAGGTTTGGTAAGTCTAATCAAGAGTGTACAATCAGATTGTATGATGTATGGCCATAAACTGTTCCCCAATTTCCTATAGATCTTATGACAAACTCCTCACTTATGTTTGTGTATTCCTAGAAGACATCCTTTGCTGTGCAGACTTTCCGTCTGGTAGATGACCCCCAATTAAAAAAAAGAAAAAAAGCCCATCGCCAAATTGGGAGGCCGCCTTGTTAAATTGGGGTCAGCTGCCAATTATGCGCGGAGATGGTAATCGTTTCAGATGGCGGAGTGTTATAATTACCCCGATGTCGGATGAAAGACACTACTAATGAGGGCCGGATGAGTCCCTGAGAGAGAGACGCGGAGAGCGCCCTTTGTAGGAGAGATCCCCCTATCGTGCGTCTGAGCGCCGTCATTAAGGGGAACAATGGCCATTGTCTTCTCCTCTGTAGATGGAGATCATCGCCGCCAACACTTCTGAAGACGGACGACGTCGGGACGCCGAGATAAAACCGCAACGGCTTTATCAGTGTGACTGAAGATTCATTAAAGGCAACTGGCGAGGAAGACAGGGATAGGAGAGATGACATTGCCGGTCAGAGGAGAAAATTCTACTTCCCCAGCTGTACAAGGGGGATGACAGAGCTGGCCATTTTTTTACATGCATTTTTTTTTGGTTCCCTTTAACACAGTTGCTGGTTGCTAAAGAGCAGGCCGGGAAACCGGCCGCTGTGTCCTTAACAACCGATGAATCATCAGTTGTCAGCGGGATTCCCCAATGACAGCTGAATGTAAAAAAATAAAAATTTCCGGCAGAAAGAAAATTGGGAAAAAAACAGTGTGGGGTTTCCCCCCCCCCAAATCCATACCAGGCCCTTATCCGAGTGTGCAGCCTGGCAGGTCAGAAAAGGGAGCCATACCAGCCTACATGCCTTCAACATGGGGGGGGGGGGGGTGCTTTGGGGCGGACGGCACTCGCTCGTTCCCGTGACCTGCATGCTCGGATAAGGGTCTGGTATGGATTTTGGGGAGGGGGGCTCCACGACATTTATTTTTTTTATTCTACCGTGGGATTACCTTTCAGTCCATACCAGACTCGAAGGGGTCTGATGGGTGATAACAATGTGTGTCGAAACAGAAGTAGGAGAGGGAGACGGGACAGAGCATTGTCATCCTCTGACAGGAAGTGCCCACACAAGGACCTTCATGGCAGGATCGCCAGGGATCATTTTAATGAAATAAAAATTTACTTTTGAAATTACATTAAAAGGTTGAAAATAGACATGTGCACTGCCGAAAAATTTGTTCGTTTTCGTTTCATTTGTTTGTTTTTTTCCAACTTCGAAAATTCGTAAATTCGAAAATTCATAAATTCTAAAAATTTGTAAATTCGTGAATGAGAGAATTCGAAAATTGGGAAATTGGGAATTTGAAAAATCAGAAAATTTCAAAGATTCAAAATGAAAGAAAATCCAAAAAATCCAAATAATAACTAACTAATAATAACTAACTATTCAGTTATTGGTATTGGAATTTCCTTTCAAATTTGGCTGTTAGTGAAGGTAAAGAATCTGAATTTATCCAAAGTTAAGAATTATCCGAAATAACGAATGCCGAATTAAACAGAAAAAAAAAAAAAGTAAATATATAATATAATAATAAATTATATATATATATATATATATATATATATATATATATATATATATATATATATATATATATATATATATATATATATATATACATACACAGTAGTATCAATATAGAGCATTTTAACAAAGCTAAAAATAAAAGACAACAAAATCACAGTAGGGATATTTCTGATCTGAATATGGATGTATATTTATTTGATTACCTGTATACTGATTTTGTTGTCTTTTGATTATTGTTTTGTTAAAATGTTTTTCTTTTAAAATGTAACTCCTTGGACCTATTTACTAGCATCTACACCTTAAAAATCTCATAAATTCTTTAATACTTCTAAAATATTTTCTAGTTTTCAACTGGACATGTGCAATTCATTTTGTTCCGAATTCATTTATTTAACGAATTTTGATAAATTCGTTAATTCGGAAGTATCCGAATTTCCGATTTTTTTTTTTCCTGAATATTCGTAAATTCGAAATTTTTTGGAAATTCAAAATTTTTCTGAAATTCGATATCCAAAAATTCCAACTCAAAAATTTGAAATTTTCGGAAATTCATAGTTCGAAAATCTGAAAATTCAGAAATTTGAAAAATCAGCCAGGTAATTGGCATTTCTGGCAGAGCCAGACCCATAGACTTGCCTTTGCCATAGAGGATATTATGGTGATTGGGTTTCCAATCTACTTATGCTAATTCTAGCCAGCTCCTGCTGTGACTGTGTGTGTGTGTGTCTGGCCCTGCCCTTCTAGCTTTCTGTGCCTCACTATTAGCCTACAGGGGTGTCCATCACAGCGATGGGCCAGTAGTGAGTAGAAGAGGGCGGGAGTAGGCTCTAGACCCTGGGACATCCAGTGCATACATTCTAGGCCCGAAATTGTTGGCACCCCAGAAATTTTTCCAGAAAATAAAGTATTTCTTACAGAAAAGTATTGCAGTAACACATGTTTTGCTATACACATGTTTATTCCCTTTGTGTGTATTGGAACAAGACAAAAAAGGGAGTAAAAAAAGCAAATTGGACATAACATCATACAAAACTCCAGAAATGGGCTGGTCAAAATTCTTGGCACCCTTTCAAAATTGTGGATAAATAAGATTGTTTCAAGCGTGTGATGCTCCTTTAAACTCACCTGGGGCAAGTAACATTGTGTGGGCAATATAAAAATCACACCTGAAAGCAGATAAAAAAGGAGAGAAGTTCACTAAGGCCGCGTACACACGCGGGGACTGTTCGCCCAACTTTGTCCGTCAAACAGTTTCGGCAAACAGTCCGCTCAAAATTAGCATGGACGGACATGGCCACACATGACGAACGAACAGTTTGCTGAAACCGTGCGCGATGACGTGAACGGCTCGTACGACGGGACGGAAAATACGACGTCCTATACACTGCATTATAACTTTCGGCGTGTAAATCCTTTCTGAGCATGCGCGGAACTTAGTTTGACGAACAAGCCTACACACGCGGGGACTGTTCGCTGAAACAAAGTTTCAGCGGACAGTTTTTCGGAATTTCCGAAAAACCTTGTTCAGCGGACTGTTCGCTGAAACTGTCCGCTGAAAGCCCACACACGAGCGGACTGTCCGCCGAAACACTGTTCAGCGGACAAAGTTGGGCGAACAGTCCCCGCGTGTGTACGCGGCCTTAGTCTTTGCATTGTGTGTCTGTGTGTGTCACACTAAGCATGGGACAACAGAAAGAGAAGGAGAAGAGAACTGTCTGAGGACTTGAGAACCAAAATTGTGGAAAAAATATCAACAATCTCAAGGTTACACGTTCATCTCCTGAGATGTAGATTTGCCTTTGTCCACAGTGCGCAACATTATCAAGAAGATTGCAACTCATTGCACTGTAGCTAATCTCTCTGGGCGTGGACGGAAGAGAAAAATTGATGAAAGGTTGCAACACAGGATAGTCTGGATGGTGGATAAGCAGCCCCAAACAAGTTCCAAAGAAATTCAAGCTGTCCTGCAGGCTCAGGGAGCATCAGTGTCAGCGCCAACTATCTGTCGACATTTAAATTAAATGAAACGCTATGGCAGGAGACCCAGGAGGACCCCACTGCTGACACAGAGACCTAAAAAAGCAAGACTACAGTTTTCCAAAATGTACTTGAGTAAGGGCTGGACTTCATCCTGACCCTGGACTTCATCATGACCTGCCCACTTTAATTTTGAGTGTTCCCAACAGCGTCCTTACATCAGTGTGTCCCCATCGGAAGCCCTCTTCACATCAGAGTGTCCCCATCGGAAGCCCTCTTCACATCAGAGTGTCCCCATCGGAAGCCCTCTTCACATCAGAGTGTCCCCATCGGAAGCCCTCTTCACATCAGAGTGTCCCCATCGGAAGCCCTCTTCACATCAGAGTGTCCCCATCGGAAGCCCTCTTCACATCAGAGTGTCCCCATCGGAAGCCCTCTTCACATCAGAGTGTCCCCATTGGAAGCCCTCTTCACATCAGAGTGTCCCCATCGGAAGCCCTCTTCACATCAGAGTGTCCCCATCGGAAGCCCTCTTCACATCAGAGTGTCCCCATCAGAAGCCTCCTTCACATCAGTGTTCCCATCAGCAGCCCCTTCACATCAAGTCCTCATCTGAAGCCCCCTTCGGCCCACTTTAATTTTGAGTGTCCCCAACAGCGTTCTCCTTACATCGGTGTGTCCCACCAGCAGCCCCCTTCACATCAGAGTCCCCATCAGAAGCCCCCTTCACATCAGAGTGTCCCCATCAGAAGCCCCCTTCACATCAGAGTGTCCCCATCAGAAGCCCCCTTCACATCAGAGTGTCCCCATCAGAAGCCCCCTTCACATCAGAGTGTCCCCATCAGAAGCCCCCTTCACATCAGAGTGTCCCCATCAGAAGCCCCCTTCACATCAGAGTGTCCCCATCAGAAGCCCCCTTCACATCAGAGGGTCTCCATCAGAAACCCCCTTCACATCACAGTGTCCCCATCAGAAGCCCCCATTCACATCAGAGTGTCCCCATCAGAAGCCCCCATTCACATCAGTGTCTTCCCCCTCCTCCCCCTCCCACTTGTACTCACAGTTTTGAAGGCAGCTCTCCAGTCATGTGATAACAAGTGATAAGGGGAGAGAGGAAGGAAAGTCTGCCGGCTGTCTATCTCCCCCTGCAGGCTGGAGGGAGCATAACGCCAACGCCTAATACTCTCTCCAGCAAGTGACTGAAGCAGCTCCTCCTGACAGAAGTGAAATTGCGATAACTCACTGTCAGAGAGGAACGGCTCCAGGACTGTACCTGACTGGCCCACTGAGCCATTTGGCCCACCGGGAAACTCCTGGTAGTCCCGATGGCCAGTCCATGCCTGACTTGAGTAAGCCAAAATCCTTCTGGGAAAACGTCTCGTGGACAGATGAGACATGAGACAAGATGGAGCTTTTTGGTAAAGCACATCATTCTACTGTTTACGGAAAACGGAAAAGTACCTACAATGATATATGGTGGAGGTTCAATGATGTTTTGGGGTTGTTTTGCTGCCTCTGGCACTGGGTGCCTTGAATGTGTGCAAGGCATCATAAAATCTGAGGATTACCAAAGGATTTTGGGTCGCACTGTAGAGCCCAGTGTCAGAAAGCTGGGTTTGCATCCGAGATCTTGGGTCTTCCAGCAGGACAATGACCCCAAACATACGTCAAAAAGCACCCAGAAATGGATGGCACCAAAGCGCTGGAGAGTTCTAAAGTGGCCAGCAATGAGTCCAGATCTAAATCCCATTGAACACCTGTGGAGAAACCTCAAAATTGCTGTTTGGAAAAGGCGCCCTTCCAATAAGAGAGACCTGGAGCAGTTTGCAAAGGAAGAGTGGTCCAAAATCCTGGGTGAGAGGTGTAAGAAGCTTATTGATGGTTATAGGAAGCGACTGATTTCAGTTATTTTTTTCCAAAGGGTGTGCAACCAAATATTAAGTTAAGGGTGCCAAGAATTTTGACCAGCCCATTTTGGAGTTTTGTGTGACATTATGTCCAATTTGCTTTTTTTTTTTTCCTCCTTTTTTTTTTGTTTTGTTCCAATACACACAAAGTGAATAAACGTGTGTATAGGAAAACATGTTACTGCAATACTTTTCTGTGAGAAATACTTGATTTTCTGGAAAAATGTTGGGGTGTCAACAATTTCGGCCATGACTGTAGGCCGCATATGTCCTCCTAGATCATGGAGCGGTGGACTTTTCTAAACATGTTTTCCCCTGTAGATGGTCCTCCCTGCTGATTTCCTGTCTCCTCTCTTAGGCTACGACATGATGGTGGTCTTCGGACTGTATGACAAGCTGTACTCCTCCGTCAGCGGGGTCTCTCTAGACGCCTTTGTCCTAGGCCGATCCCGGATCTATTCCATGGCAGAGAACGCCCAGCTGACTGTATGGACCAGGTAGGAAAATTCATGGCTCACAATGTGCATAAGACGCTGCAGCCCTCATTTATTTTTTGTCTGGAGGACATCCATCATCATCTAGCGCTTTCCTTCCCAGTCTGACTGTCCCTGGTCTACACTTTTTTTCATTACCATGTCGTGCAACTACAGCCTGTCTAAGACCCCATACACGCTGTCAGATTTTCTGCTGATTTTTTCCTTCAGATTTACCAAAACCATGTAGTGCAAGGGCCTGCCTGATTGCATACACATTGAAACGCCTAAGGTTTGACCTCATAAATCTGAAGGAAAAAATCTGCAGAAAATCTGATAGTGTGTACGGGGCTTTAAGGTTTGACCTCCATATTATATGGTTTTGGTGAATCTGAAGACAAAAATCAGCAGAAAATCTAACAGTGTGTATGGGGTCTAAGAATGACCACTCCTGCAGACTGACACTTGCCCATCAAGTCCTTTTGATTTTCACATAACTTCTCCATAAGGAGCCAGGCCACTGCTTTCATTAGGACTGAATGGCTCCTTGGAAGGGGGTGCTGTGATGTACAGCAACCTGCCCGGCCCCACTCTCCAGCCACAATCTGCCTGCATTGCATAGGGAAGCACAGAGACCCAGTGATGTCACTGGACCTAAAATAACTTTGTAATCAAACGGAAAAGTTTGTTGTTGCCAAGAAAGATTTTACGTCAACTTTTAAAGAGAAAGAAAATTGGAAGGTGGCGTGGAGTGACTGCACCTTGGCAACTGTTGAACAGTTCTATAAATTGTGTCTCTTGTTGCTATGGCAACATATATACTGACATTATAAAATGAGCAAGTTCAGGGTTCTTTTTTTTTTTTTTTGTTATTCTTTTTTTACCTGCAAATTCTATCTCCAGCTATTTCCACCAAGACCTCCATGGAAATCAGCAGATCCATCAAACCTTTCATCCAGTTTTTGGATATCTCCTCATTGTCACCCAGACAGGACATGAGGGGGACACGTCTACATCACAATATAATGGTACAAGCTTTGCCTTTAGATTTGCCAAAACGATGTAATATGAGGACCGACCTCTCCAATCAATTCCTATCTAATCAGGGCAGGGCTTTGCTCGGCATAGCTATTGGTAGATCTAAAGGATATTGTACAATCGGACTGTAAATTGGGTGGCGAGCTTTGCCGGCATGCTTTATAAAGTATTAAATCTGATATAACAGTTAAATAAAATCTGAAATAACCGCTCATTACAATATAACCATTCAATTAAGTCTGATATAACTGTTCAAAAAAAAATCTGATATAACCATTTAATACAATATAACCATTCAATACAATACAACTATTCCATACAATCTAATATAACTATTCAATAAAATCTGATATAACCGTTTAATACAATATAACTGTTCAATAAAATCTGACATTACTGTTCAATAAAATATAATATACCCATTCAATACAATAACACCATTCAATAAAATCTGATATAACTGTTCAATAAAAGCTGATATATCCATTCAATACAATATAACTGTTTAATAAAATCTGATATAACCATTCAATAAAATTTATTATAACCATTCAATAAAATCTAATATAACCCTTCAATACAATATAACCATTCAATAAAATCTGATATAACTGTTTCATAAAATCTGATATAACCATTCAATACAATATAACCATTCAATAAAATCTGATATAACCATTCAATACAATATAACCATTCAATACAATATAACCATTCAATAAAATCTGATGTAACCATTCAATACAATATAACCATTCAATAAAATCTGATATACCCATTCAATACAATATAACTGTTTAATAAAATCTGATATAACCATTCAATAAAATCTAATATAACCATTCAATACAATATAACTATTCAATCAAATCTAATATAATCTTCAATTCAATATAACCATTCAATAAAATCTGATATAACCATTCAATACAATATAACCATTCAATAAAATTTGATGTAATTATTCAATACAATATAACCATTCAATAAAATCTGATATAACTGTTTAATAAAATCTGATATAACCATTCAATACAATATAACCATTCAATAAGATCGAATATAACTGTTCGATAAAATCTAATATAACCTTCAATACAATATAACCATTCAATAAAATCTGATATACCCATTCAATACAATATAACCATTCAAAAAAATCGGATATAACCATTCAATACAATATAACCATGCAATAAAATCTGATATAACCATTCAATACAATATAACCATTCACTAAAATATAATATAACCATTCAATAAAATATAATATAACCATTCAATACAATATAACTGTTTAATAAAATCTGATATAACCATTCAATAAAATATAATATAACCATTTAATAAAATATAATATAACCATTTAATAACATCTGATATAACCATTCAATAAAATCGAATATAACTGTTCAATAAAATCGGATATAACCATTCAACACAATCTGATATAACTGTTTAATAAAATCTGATATAACCATTCAATACAATATAACCATTCAATAAAATCGGATATAACAATTCAATACAATAAAAATTTTCAATGAAAAACCTGATGCCTCCTAACCTTTCTTTGCTGTAACCAAAGACGAGTCTCCCTTAAAGTGGAAAACCTGAATTTCTTTTTGATGTTATAATGTAGAGTATACGATTTCCTATCATTTGAGCCCAGTCTTGCCACAAAGAGTTAATCCAGCTCTGAGCAATCCTCTTTTATTGTTCAGTGAGATAAATCTTGACAAACAGAAAAACTTTGTCAAATCCTCCCCCTTGCTGTGAGTGACAGGTGATTTACATATCTCGTGCACTAGCCTAAGAGACATGCGTTATTTTTTTAATTCCCTCCCACTCCTTTCTTCTGCTGCTCTGCAAGGATTGGCTGTTCCACACCTCAGCATGATTTGGCATGCTGAAGTCATGTGAGGACTTTTCTGGGTTTTGACTGGATGTTAGAGATCATAGCAGAAGTTCAGTGTAAGAAATACACAGGAGAAAATGCATGTTGACAAGGGGAGTGTAGAGGTGGGCGGGGAGTCTACTGACATCACCACTTCACCCACCGAGCCCTGGAAAACAGACCCGCCCACAAAACCTGCAGTTTTTCGGGTCTCATAGGAGACAGAGGGGAGACATTTGACAGGTAAGTACACATGCAGGAGGCATGTATATCCTTCTAGATAACCAATATTGCAGTAGTTTAGAAAAGGATGAGAGTGGGTTTACAGCCACTTTAAACTTGACAATGAAAAAAGCCAAAAAAAAAAAAAAATGTTTTAAGTGTTGAATATTTTTTAAAATGTTCTGCGTTCCCTCCGCTGTTCTCTCGCCTTTTCCAGGCCGCGTCTTTCCTCATTAGCGGCTTTCCCTCCCCCGATGAATAGAATCGCCTCATCTCGGTGTCCTGACCCAGACCCATCTTCTATAACAAGTAAAGTTAATTGGAATCGCGGTCTGTACGTGTTACGGGGAGGGGGGAGGGGGGATGCGTCTTTTCATGTCCCGCGCCGTCTCCATACTTAATCTTTTACTTTTATCCTCCGAAGACCAGATAACATTAATCCCTTTTACAGCAAATCTGCTAAACCCGTTGCCTCTTGGTGTGCAAATCCCTGAGATCTTTGTCTCCTTCGCTGACCTTTGGCTTCTTTTAAATTTGGGAATGCTGGTGTAGTGGTTGGAAAGTTCTGCTGTCTTAAAGGGAACCCGCCATATTGGCTCTAACTCTGCACAGGTTCTCTTTAAAGGGAAATTTCCCTTTCTAGGTAATGTATTGGATCTTCCAAGTTACGTTATCAGCCTAGGGTGCCCTTCTATGGTTGGCCGGGAAGTCCGCTTTGGCACCCTCAGCATCTCTGCTGCAAGGTCTCCTCCCTATTGCTCTGCTGATGACAAATTCACTAGATAAACAGCGCCATCTAGTGCCTGGAAAAGGTAAAGCATGAACCATTGACAATGGAACAGCAAAAAGCAGAATTAAAGCAAAGAAAGGGCCAAGGAACAAAAAGGCCAACAGATTTTGGGGGTCTAAACATACCCCCTTCATTGGGGCTTACAATAGGAAATAATATATCAGGACTAGATAACGGCTGGGCCTTGAATAGTGTTTTATCCATTGTGACAATCTTCATAGATCTCATCAACAACCAGTTTTGGCAGGCAGTCATGACTCAGTCCTGATAGATTGTCTCCTATTGCAAAGCCCTGATGAAGGGGGTAGTTTTGGGTAATTTTGGACCCCTAAAAACGCATTGGCTATTCCTCCTCTGAAGAAGACCCTAATGAAACGGGTCGAAACGCGTCCGGTGTTGTCATACATCAGACATGTTTGCTATTTAATGTTATGTACATTTCTGTGTTTGCAATATTTGCACCTTTTGGACATGTCCCTTTCTGAGCTCATATTTTAACCTTCATGGATACATTTTGTACGTCAATCATTTTTTAATAAAGAACGGTTTCCTTTGAATTGCCTATTATTCATTTATCTCACTGCTAAAAAACCCTCTGGGGTGAATCTTCCCATATTATATTATCCGGGGTGTGCAGCAACTTTATATATATCTCTCCCTGTATGTGTCTTTCCCATGCTGCATTAGCTACTCCTTTTTATTATTCTTTCACCCTTACTGGAAAAAGGAGCCTAAGGCTAACACGTTTCAGGTGTCCAAAACACCTCCCTCGTTGAGGCTTGCAATAGAAAACTATAAATGCTGATTGGTTGCTGAACCCGTTGCTGAGGAGATCTGTGAAGATTATCCTGATGCATTGTTTCCTATTGCAGGCCCTAATGAAGGAGGCATTTTTGGACCACCAAAACGCATTGGAAATGTTATTGTCCCTTTTACCCCTACTGGAATATAATTGAATGTGACTATTGAACAGATGTGTGACTGCGATGCTTCAGTTATTCTTAATGATGTTCCATTGTGAGTAGGCTTGCAAATGGAAACAATATATCAGGACTGAACAATGACTGGACCAGGACTAGTGATGATCTTCACAGATCTCATCCACAACTGGTTTGGCAACCAGTCAACATTTATATTTTCCTATTGCAAGCCCTGATGAAGGAAAGAGGGTGTTTTTGGACCCCTGAAATGCATTGAATACTCCTTTTTATTGCTCCTTTCACCCTTACTGGAATAATGAACGGAGTAACTAACGCGTTTCAGGTGTCCACAAATACCCCCTTCACCAGGGTTTGCAATAGGAAACTATAAATGTTGACTGGCTGCCAAACCAGTTGCGCATGAGATCTGTGAAGATTACCACTAGTCCTTATCCAGTCATTGTTCAGTCCTGATATATTGTTTCCAATTGCAAACCCTGATGAAGGGGGTATTTTGGACCCCTGAAATGTGTTAGTTACTCTTTTTTTATTGTTACTTTCACCCTTCCTAGAATAAAAAAAAGGAGTTTCTAATGCATTTTAGGTGGCCAAAAACACCCCCTTCATCAAGACTTGCGATAGGAAACAATGAATCAGGACTGAACAATAACTGGACCAGGACTAGCAATAAATAGCCTTCACAGATCTCATTGGCAACCGGGCTGGCAGCCAGTCAACATTTATAGTTTCCTATTGTAAGCCCTGATGAAGGGGGGTATTTTTGGATACCTGAAACGCATTAGTAAATTCTGTTTATTCCACTAAGGGCGAAAAGAATAATAATAGGAATAACTAACACGATTCAGGGGTCCAAAAATCCCCCCTTCATCAGGGCTTGCAATAGGAAACTATAAATGTTGACTGGCTGCCAAACTGTTTTCTGATTATATCTGTGAAGATTATCACTAGTCCTGGTCCAGTCATTGTTCAGTCCTGATACATTGTTTCCTATTGCAAAGCCCTAATGAAGGAGGTAAATGTTAAATTCTCCTTTTATTGTTTCTTTCACCCTTACTGGAATAGAAAAGGAGCTACTGTACGAACGTGTTTCAGGTGTCCACAAATACCCCCTTCATCAGGGCTTACAATAGAAAACTATCAATGTTGACTGGTTGCCAAACTGGTTGCCCTAATGAAGGTATTTTGGATCCTCGAAATGCGTTGTAGACTTTTAATGTCCCTTTGACCCTTACTGGATTAGAATTGAATGTGGCTATTGAACCACGATACGGTGCTTCAATTCTTCTTATTTCTGTTCCATTGTGAAGGAGCCATGATTCCCCTTTTACAGACACTAGATGGCGCTGTATATATACAGTTAGGTCCATATATATTTGAACACAGGCACAATTTTCATACTTTTGGCTCTGTATGCCACCGGAGTAAAATTAAAACTAAACAATCCAAATGAATTTGAAGTGCAGACTTTCAGCTTTAATTCAAGGGGTTGAACCTAAATATCAAGTACAAATTTTAGGAACTGCAACCTTTTTTATACATAGTTCCCCCATTTTCAGGTGCTCAAATGTAACTGGACAAATGAATATAATCATAAATAAAATGTTCATTTTTAATATTTTGTTGAGAATCCTTTACTGGCAAAGACTGTCTGAAGTCTGGAACCCATGGACATTACCAAAGACTGCATATCCTCCTTTCTGATGCTTTGCCATCTGCAGCTGTCTTCAGTTGCTCTTTGTTTGTGGGTCTTTCTGCCTTTAGTTTTGCCTTCAGCAAGTGAAATGCTCAATTGAGTTGAGATCAGGTGATTGACTTGGCCATTGCAGAATATTCCACTTCTTTTCCTTCAAAACCTCCTGAGTTGCTTTTGCAGTGTGTTTTGGGTCATAGTCCATCTGTACTGTGAAGCGCAGTCCAATCAACTTTGCTGCATTTGACTGAATCTGGGCTGACCGTATATCTCTAAACACCGCAGAATTCATTCGGCTGCTTCTGTCTTCTGTCACATCATCAATAAACACCAATGACCCAGTGCCATTGGAAGCCATGCATGCCCATGCCATCACGCTGAAAACTCCACCATATTTTACTGATGACGTTGTGTGATTTGGATCATGAGCTGTTTCAAGCCTTCTCCACACTTCTTTCTTCCAGTCATACTGGTACAGATTCATCTTAGTTTCATCCGTCCAAAGAATGCTTTTCCAGAACTGGTCTGGCTTATTTAGATGTTTTTTTGGCAAAGTCTAATCTAACATTTCTATTCTTCAGGCTTATGAAAGGTTTGCACCATGTGGTGAACCCTCTGTATTTGCTCTTGTGAAGTCTTCTCTTGATTGTAGACTTTTACAATGATACAACCACCTCCTGGAGCATGTCCTTCACCTTTTTTGGTTGTTGTGAATGGGTTTTTCTTTACCATAGAGAGGATCCTGCGATCATCCACCACTGGTGTCTTACATGGACATCCAGGCCTTTTTATGTTACTGAGCTCACCAGTGTGTTCTCCTTTCCTCAGAATGCACTAAACCTGTCGTTTTGGCCACTCCTAATGTTGCTGCTATCTCTCTGATGGATTTGAAGCCTTACATCATGGGTCCAAAAAAGCTGCCCATGCAAGTCAAACAGGCCATTGTATGTAGGTTCACAGCAATAGATTCCATATGCAAATATCACACTTCCAGACCTTTTACCTGCTTAATTGATGAAGAAATAATGGAGTGGTCCACACCTGGCCATGAAACGGCTTTTGATTCAATTGTCCAATTACTTTTGGCCCCTTGAAAAAGGGAGGGTGGCTATTCTTAAGAGCTGTAATTCCTAAACCCCTCCTCCATTTGGATGTACATACCCTCAAATTAAACCTGAGAGTGTGCACTTTCAGCCCATGTTCATTATATAGCATGAATATGTTTTGGTAAATACCTGAAAAAAAAATCAAAAATTGTGTCCAAATATATAGAGACCTACAGTGCGTTGAAAAAGTATTCACACCCCTCGAAATTTTCCACATATTTCATGTTATAACCAAAACATAAATGTATTTTATTTGGATTTTATGTGATCGCCTAACACAGAGTGGCACATAATTGTGAAGTGGAAGGGAAATAATAAATGGTTTTCCAAATTTTTTACAAATAAATATGTGAAAAGTGGGGTGTGCATTTGTATTCAGCCCCACTTTACTCTGATACCCCCTAACTAAAATCTAGTGGAGCCAATTGTCTGCAGAAGTCCCCCAATTAGTAAATAGACTCCACCTGTGTGTAATTTAATCTCAACATAAATATAGCTGTTCTGTAAAGCCCTCAGAGGTTTGTTAGAGAACCTTAGTGAACAAACAGCATCATAAAGGCCAAGAAACACACCAGACAGGTCAGGGATAAAGTTGTGGAGAAGTATAAAACAGGGTTAGGTTATAAATAAATATCCCAAGCTTTGAACATCTCACGGAGCTCTGTTCAATCCATCATCCGAAAATGGAAAGAGTATGGCACAACTGCAAACCTACCAAGACATGGCCGCCCACCTAAACTGAGCGGCCGGGCAAGGAGAGCATTAATCAGAGAAGAGCCAAGAGGTCCATGGTAACTCTGGAGGAGCTGCAGAGATCCACAGCTCAGGTGGGAGAATCTGTCCACAGGACAACTATTAGTCATGCTCTCCACAAATCTGACCTTTATGGAAGAATTGCAAGAAGAAAGACATTGTTGAAAGAAAGTCATAAGAAGTCCTGTTTGCAGTTTGTGAGAAGCGATGTGGAGGACACAGCAAACATGTGGAAGAAGGTGCTTTGGTCAGATGAGACCAAAGTTGAACTTTTTGGCCCAAAAGCAAAACGCTATGTATGGCAGAAAACTAACACTGCACATCACCCTGAACACACCATCCCAACTGTGAAACATGGTGGTGGCAGCAATATGTTGTGGGGATGCTTTGTTCATCAAGGGCAGGGAAGCTTGTCAGAGTTGATGGGAAGATGGATGGAGCCAAATACAGGGCAATCTAAGAAGAAAACCTGTTAGAGTCTGCAGAAGACTTGAGACTGGGGCAGATGTTCACCTTCCAGGAGGACAACGACCCAAAACATACAGCCAGAGCTACAATGAAATGGTTTAGATCAAAGCATATTCAAAGTCCAGACCTAAATCCAAATGAGAATCTGTGACAAGACTTGAAAATTGCTGTTTAGACGCTCTCCATCCAATCTGATGGAGCTTGATATATTTTGCGAAGAAGAATGGACAAAAATGTCCCTCTCTAGATGTGAAAAGCTGGTAGAGACATCCCCAAAAAAGACTTGCAGCTGTAATTGCAGAGAAAGGGGGTTCTACAAAGTATTGACTCAGGGGGGCGCTATAGAAATGCCCCCCACTCTTTTCACACATTTATTTGTAAAAAACGTTGAAAAACATTTATAATTTTCCTTCCACTTCACAATTATGTGCCACTTTGTATTGATCTATCACATAAAATCCCAATAAAATACGTTTACGTTTTTGGTTATAACATGACAAAATGTGGAAAATTTCAAGAGGTATGAATATTTTTTCAAGGCATTGAAACTGTATATAATACATATTTACCCCCGTAGGTGTGCAGAGGAAGGGAAGCCATGCTGGAATTTGGGTTTTTGGAAGATGCTCTTTTGTAGTAAAGCGCTGCTCAATCACAGGGTTTTACCGCCCTCTACCCTCATGTGTAAACGTGCCCTAAAAAAGCAAACAGTTTGAAAGAGTTACACCAATGCACACAGCTTGCTTTACAGCTCCCTTTGTCTCATTGAAACTCCCCTACTGAGCCACCTAAGGGATGGCTGGAGTCATATAAAGAATGGGCTTCTTTCATTATTGCATCAGATAAAATACAAAGTGAAACATGAGGTTATTGATGTAAAACCGAACTCAGAATATGAATATTTAATTTCTCAAATCATAAAAAATGTATTTTGTTATTCCTGACTGTAAAAAATCATTGTAAAAAAAACACAGTAAGTTCCCTTTAGGACATACCTGCCTTTAATAGTCAATTTTTATTGCCAAAGAGACTTCACAAGGACAGACCTTGCCTGGAGCTCCACCTGCTGACTGCAAGTGGTTTATATGAAATATTAAAGTGTACTGTTTCATATTTATGAATTTCACTTTTTTTTTTTCAGCATTTTTAAATATACAAAGTAAAATACTGCAAAATGCTCCACAGGAGATTCTCTTTAGAAGTCACCTAAGTAATGATAACCGATAATATGTTTGGGGAAGGCGCTGTCCCTCGCAGCTCGTATCATCTCTCCGCAGCTTTAGTATCGTCATTTGATATGTTTATTCCCGCTATGTGAACCTACAGATCTCCTAAATTAGCTTGGCGTGGTTATTGCTAAAATCGTCTTGAAGATTGCGATCTCCCTTTCCGAGCCGCCTGCTATGCGGATAATCCCGCGTCCTTCCCTCCATTAGTAGGAGCATTTTATGCCGCCGACTACTAATGCGTCCAACCGCTCACCGCTAACGGGACCGCCGGCATTTGGCTTTAATGTAGATACCCCGTGTATCACTTCCGGCCCAACATTAAGAGCCATATACATGTGGGGGGGGGGGGGGGGGGAATTCATGTCTGTGCTAGGTGGAATTAAATTTACATTATTAAACTTGCACTCCAATCAGACATGACGGGTTTTTTTTTAATACATTTTTTATTTATATGGTTTTATATTTTCTCCTTTGATGCCCCATTAGCCTAATCTGTATATTTAGCAATTTCTTTGTCTCCTCCAATTTTGCGGTTCCTGCAGTGCGACCACTGCACAGAATCATGTGACAGGAGCTGCAGTTCCTATCGGAAACTATGGGAGAAGTTTGCAAAATATACTAAGTATATCATTAGAGTCACATAAGTTTTCATTTGTTTACAAAAAAAAAAAGTCACAGAAAAAGATTCCTATTGTTCTAACAGCCTTTGTTTTACCAGTGTCACCTCTTTATTGTCACAACCATTGGGAGGGCAAAACCGGCTATGCAATCCAATGAGCACTAGAGATTGTCCACGCTGCTCAGTGCACTCTATAAGAGCTGGTCAGGCACGCCCACTGCTGGTTTGACACACCCCTCTTGTATTGTAGGGTGTGGCTGTTACTTGGCTCTGCCAGTACAGGGCACTGCTGTGTGAGAACAGGAAGCAGTCTATTAATTAAGAGGAAAAGGTATTGTAAGGCATTTTCAAGCAGAAATCGTCACCAATCACAATATGTGGGGGGTACAGGACTAAAGAGATAACATGTAAAAAAAAAAAAATGTGATTTACATTCTCACATGCATGTGTAGATGGCTGTCTGAAAAAAAACAAAAACATACGCTGTGTCTAGCTAAGCCAGATGGTCTGAACCCTGCTAGACAAGAGGGACGGGGGCAGTTTCCTTCTCTGAGCCATTCTGCAGTGTATGTATTCTGATCTCCCTGCTGTTCAAGGCATGCTTGAAAGCCACTCTGTATCCAACTAAGCCAGATGATCTGAAACCTGCTGGAAGAGAGGGAGGGGACAAATCAGTGGTCTCCAAACTGTGGCTCGGGGGCCAGATGCAGCCCTTTTATTGCTATTATCCGACCCTTGGGTCATTATTCTCTCCACTGTTAACAACCAACGATGGGGCACTATTCCCCCCACATTGATACCAATAATGACGCACTATTCCCCCGACTGAAACCAATGATGGCCACTTTTCCCCCCACTGATACCAATGATGATGCACTATTCCTCTCACTGATACCAATGATGGGCACTATTCCCCCCACTGATACCAATGATGGGCACCATTCCCCCCACTGATACCAATGATGGGCACTATTCCCCCTACTGATACCAATGATGGGCACTATTCCCCCTACTGATACCAATGATAGGCACTATTCCTCCCACTGATACCAATGATGGGCACTATTCCTCCCACTGATACCATTGATGGGCACTATTCCCCCTACTGATACCAATGATGGGCACCATTTCCCCCACTGATACCAATGATGGGCACTATTCCTCACATTGATACCAATGTTGGGCCACTTTCCCCCCCCCCCCCCACCACTGACTCCAATGATGGCACACTATTCCTCCCATTGATACCAATGAGAGGGCACTATTCCTCCCACTGACATCAACAATAGGGCACTATTACTACCACTGCTACCAACGATGACACACTATTCCCACCATTGATACCAATGATGGTGCACTATTACTACCACTGATACCAATGGTGGGGCACTATTCCTCCCATTGATACCAATGATGACGCACTATTCCTCCCATTGATACCAATGAAGACGCACTATTCCTCCCATTGATACCAATGATGATGTACTATTCCCCCATTGATACTAATGATGGGGCACTATTGGTACCACCGTTACCAATGATGGGGCACTATTCCTCCCATTGATACCAATGATGGGGCACTATTTCTCCCATTGATACCAATGATGGGGCACTATAAATCCCATTGATACCAATGATGGGGCACTAATCATCCCGTTGATACCGATCATGGGGAATGTTTTATCCTCACAGATGCCACGATATTTTCTGCTCCCACTGGCCACAGTCTGGTCCTCCTAAAGTTTGAAGGACAGTAAACTGGCCCTTTGTTTAGAAAGTTTGGAGGCCCCTGCTCTAAACCATTCTGCAGTGCGTGTATTCTGATCTCCCTGCCGTTCAGGTCCATTTTTTTTATATTACCTTGACTGCCCCATTTTCTTTTTCTTCTTTCAGAGAAGCCCATCCTCATGGGCTCCCCCAGGAACACGGGCTCAGCTTTCTCCTTCGCATTCCTGCCAATGCCGCTCGGGAACCTTTCGCCTTATGGCAACTGACGGATGAAGATTTCCAGCCAATTGTTGGGATAATCCTGGACCGTAAGTTTCTACATGTGTTCATGTTTGGACAAGGGGTGTGTAAGCCTTGGGAAGACATTATGGACCGTTTATTGAATGTAGGAGATTCTTCTTCCTCCTTTCTTCTCTGTTATGGTGAAAAAGAGAGGGGGGGAGGCATTTTGTAGCCTTGTCCTCACCTCTGCTCCTCTCTAGATACAGTGCAGTTAGTGAGCATTGTCACCCTAGGATAGGATGTGTGTTGCTGGTAGGCAGTACCAGGACAGGGTCGTCCAGCTTCCAAGGCAAGGATCCAGAATTGCACCCCCTCCCCCGCTTTCAATGCATGCCGTTGAAAGGGGGTGGGGAGTCCACTCTGAGTCTATTATTTGCCCCCTTGCTTCTCTGCGCCCAGGGCAGCTTTCCCTCCTGCCCACCCCTTGTCCCCGCCCCTCTGGAAGGATCACCAGAAGAAAATAAAGGCAAGAAAACCTAAAAAATAAATAAAATAAAACTAAACAGCCACCACTTTAAGCTGTTATGTATTAGAGTTTTGTTCTTGGGTTTAGATACACTTTAATTCACCTCTGCAGATAATAAATCAGAATTCTAATTATGTCTTCTGACAAAACAATGGAATCTTACAGAGGAATAAATCCAGAGATCTTAATAACAGAAAATGCTGACTTGTCTTTAACTCACAAGGGTCATCCAAGGACCAGGCAGGTCTGCGGTCAGTATGAACAGCGCAGGTGACTACGTCCCCCAAGAGCCTTATCAATAACAATATTCTAGGTCATTATTCAATAGGTAGCCTAGAGGCAGAACTTTAATTTTTGCTATTTTAAACCTCTCCTTGTCAACGTTTCCACCGCTGTAATGATTTCATGTCCTGGATGTAATTTTACACGTTTTAATATACTTGGAAAATATGTCCGGAGCTGCCTAGAGCATGAGGAGTAATTGTAACATGTAGCTATCTTCTGCTACGTTGGGGATCTGTGTGATCATTAGGTTCCTATGTGGTAGAGAAAACAAAGGTTTGACAAAGGGTAAGGTGGATAGCAGGAGATTATGGAGGCAAAACTCTTGGCAGGTGGGTGTGTCTCAGCAACTTTGTTGGTCGGGGAGAAGATTAACTTCTAGGCAACAGGTGGAGTTAATCAGTGACATGTATTTGCTACCCAGGAAATACTACCATTGTGCAAACATAATCCACTGAAGTCAGATTTTACAGAAATCCTCAGATGCAGGCTGGGGAGGTCTGCTTCCTGATGCCTGTATTGAGTAATTTACTATTGCTGTATACCCAATTAGGATAAAAAAATTCCAAGGGAGGTGTCATTACGATTGCCAGGACCCAGGTCTGAACCTGCGAACTCTGCTGTGTCTTGCGATGTCTCTTTTTGCTGAGCCACCTGGGATGCTGGACAGTTCCCTAGATGATTCCTTGCCTTGATTCCTTAAATCTTGCCTTGAACCTTGAACCCTTTGCTCCTCCCATGAACTTCCTATTTTAGCCAAACCTTTGCACTTCCTGTTTGCCAGATTATTGTGCCCTCTCCAGCCAATATCTTGCTCTTGTCACTCCTGATGCTGTCCGTATCTTGGCTAACACTCATTGCCATCTTTTTTGGCTTGTTCCTCAACTACACTTCTACTTGATTCCAACCTGTGACCACTAGTTACCGACATTTAGCTTGTTTACGGACTACGCTTCTGCTTGATCCCTACCTGCTATGTTTGCTACTGGACCCCAGCTTGCTCACCTCCTGGTGGGGTGATCCTGAGGACCACGACCTGGTACTAACACGCAGCAAAACCCATCTCCATAATCGGGAGCACCCCGGGTAGTGCTGCTTATTATTATTATTATTCACGATTTATATAGCGCCAACAGTTTACGTAGCGCTTTACAATGTATAGGGGAGACAACACAATTACAGTACAATACAAAAGGTAAAGGAGGGCCCGGCTCGTAGAGCTTACATTTTAAAGGGAGGGGGTGGTGGTACAAAAGGTAATAACTGCAGAGAATGATTTGATGGGGGTGGTAGTGCTTAGACTCTGCACCTCGGGTGAGCCCCTGTCATCTGCTTGGGTGACTTGCTACTGCACTTATCCAGCAAGTCGGTGGAAGCCGCTCTACTGCTGTTGCTACTGGCCTCCAAGCCTGACCTCTGACTGTGACACGAATACATGGCCATGATCAACATCTTAGCCCTTGTACACACGGTCGGAGAATCCGTCGGAATGTGTTCTATCGGACCGTGTCGTCGGATAATCCGACTGTGTGTGGTATGCATCGGACTGATTCCATCTGAATATCCGTCGGACCCAATTTTCTAACATGTTGGAAATATTTCCCGACCAACTGGGCCGATCGGACATACTCCGATCATGTGTAGAGAATTTTGATCGGACCAGGTGCCACGCATGCTCAGATCAAATTCCTACATCAAAGCTATTGGCTACTAGCCTGAATGTAGTCCCATCGTAACGAAATTACGTCATCCCGTTCTGAAAGATCAGATTTTTCGCCAACTTTGTCCGACCGTGTGTATGCAACAGTTTCGGACAAGATCCGACGGACAAAATCCGACGGGCAAAATCCGACAGATTTGGTTGTGGAAATCTCCGACCGTGTGTACAGGGGCTTAGAAGGGGTGAGGCGCTGGCTAAGGATCCTTATTCAATGGAAGTTAAGTCCTTAGTGAAGCCAAATGCCTTAGCTTCAATGGTTCTCCACAGAGAGGGGGCACCAAAAAATTGGTGTTCACCCAAACGGAATAGCCTACAGTTGCACCAGAAAGAATTAAGAATGCAAAATTTGAATTTCTTTTTATGAACTAAGCAGTTAGAAGCATGGGTACAAAATGTAAGGTTCACCAGTATTGTAATGCCTTTAAAAATATGATGGGTTTATGCTAGGTAGCTGTTTAATTAAGCGATGATTCTTCATGGAGGTTTTCATTTGATAAAAGGATTAGAAAAAGGCATGCGTCTATCCTATTTATTTTTCTCCTAGTCTTAATATTGTAATCTTATGAACAGATCTGTGTGCTTATCTCAGACTCATTGGTCTTTAATTACAGTAGATTGGATCTTGTGTCCTGTTTTTAAGTACTGGTTCCATATCTGCGATCCCTCAGGCTTGACTTAGAATTATTTCATGTAGTAAACTTAACTATCTCAGAGCACCTGGGTGAAAGTCAGTCACATTGGATTCTTTAGGAGTCAGGATCTTGATTAGTGTTAAATATTCCCATTGCCTACCCCATATCCTCAGAAGAAAAATCATCTTTTCCCTAACCTAAGTTATATTTTTCCATAACATATAATCTCACAATCTCAATCTTTTCTCTCTCTCTCCATCATAGCCAATCAGCAGTCTTTGACTTATTTCAACCCTGACTACGAAGGAAACTTGCAGGAGGTGACCTTCGATGAAGAAGAAGCAAAGAAGATTTTCTATGGCAGCTTCCACAAGGTGCTTAACATCTTAACCCCCCCACCTCCCAGTTTAAAGTGTCAGGACCCTGGTCTGAATCTGAAACCTTTGTTGTGTCTAGTAGTATCTCTTAATTCTGAGCCGCTTGGGATGCTGTACAGCTCCCTGGACAATTCCTTGAATGATCCTGCCTTGAACCTTGTTTCTCTTGAACCTTGTACCCTCCCATGAACTTCCTATTTTAGCCATCCTTTTACGCTTCCTATTTGCCATATTGTTGTGCTCTCTCCAGCCAATATCTCGCTCTTGTCTCTCTTGCTTTTCCATCATTATCTTTGCTACAACTTATCAACTTTTGGCCTGTTCCTCGACTACTCTGCTGCTTGATCCCAATTTGCAATGACATGTTACTGACTTTTGGCTCGTTTACTGACTACGCTCCTGCTTGATCCTTACCTACTATATCTGCCATGGGAACCTGGCTTGCTCACCACCTGGTGGGGTATTCCACTGGTTAGTGCTTAGACCCCGCACCTCAGATGAGCCCGTGCCATCTGCCAGGATGATCTGCTCATGTATTTATCCTGCTGGTTGGTGGGTGCCTCTCTACTGCTATAGGTACTGGTCTTTGAGCCTGACCCCCCCCCCCCCCCCCCCCAGAAAGTTTTAACTACATTTGTCTGCTGAATATATTCATGTGTGCAATTTTATTTTTTCTTTATCCAGTTGCAAGTGGTAGTTTCTAAAACAAACATTCGACTCTATGTGGATTGCCAGCTGGTAACCGAAAAGGTGATAAAGCCTATGGGAAAGGTGACCACATTAGGATTTGAGATGTTGGGGAAACTGACCAGAACCAGGGGCCCGAGGAGTGGTTCCTCAGCGGTAAGAACAGATCTGTGTCTAGTTTTGTTTGTTGAGTATTTCATCTGTGGGTCCTTTTGGCTCTCTGTGACTGTGGCCCCCAGAACTCTGTGTCTACAGAGTCCTATAGAGTCCCATATATATATATATATATATATATATATATATATATATATATATATATATATAATACCATGCTTCACATGTTTCAAAAATTTGACAAGAGTTCTTCTGTTTGGAAAAAGCCAACATTTAAGTCGGGAATGTTTTTTTTTTTTTTTTTTTTTAAAGCGGAGTTCCACCCGTTTTTTAGTTTATTAAATGTCAGCAGCTACAAAAAGCATAGGTGTTGACTTTTAATAAACAGACACTCGCCTGTCCCACTGTCCATTGATGTGGGTGCCCGGAGCCTCACTCCTCTCCCCCTCCTCTCTGCGATGCCATCATAGCAACTGTGGGCACCAGGCCGTGACAGCTTACAGCCTCACGGCCGGGTGTGCACTGCGCATGTGCGAGTTGCGCTGCTCTCTGCTATTGGCCAGGAAATCTTCTGGGACATGTGACATGTCCCAGAAGATAGCTGGCAGGCATGGGCCACCTAGGGCGAGAGGAGGAGACACCTAGGTGTCCGATAAGAGGAGGAAGGAAGTGGGACAGTAAGTCCCACTAAAAAGAAGGTACCCACTCCCCCCCACCCCCAAAAAAATGACATGCCAAATGTGGCATGTAAGGAGGCGAGGAGTGCTTAAGTAAAGCGCCTGTAAGCCTTCTGTGTAGAGTTTCTTTTACTTCCTGTTCTAGAGACACAAGAGAGAATTTAAGAGGAAAGAGAGTTAGGTCTTTGATGACCATCCTAACTCCAGACTAGTCCATTTTAATTTAAAACAGATCTGCCCATCCTCTGTAATGACGTGTAATCACACCGTAGTTACATGCACCATTTACAGCATCCGCTGTTGAATTTCTGACCTTTAAATATGTCTGTATGGCACGCTGTCACACCCAAACAGGATTGTAACAAATTTCACATTTCTAGCTTCTTCAAAGAGGCAACGTTCTTATTTCATTCAGAGATTCAGTGTAACAATTTTTAAATGTTATTTAATAATAATAAAAAAAAAACAATATAAAAACTATTTAAAGAAAAGATATAACACAACAGACATGAGCAACCGTAAAACGAAAGGGTTTAAAAGTGAGAAATACCTAAGTAGAGTCCGCCTTGTCTCATTGCAGTTCAGAGTTTGGATAACTTGAAGTTTAAGTCCAATCTGATGTTTGCAAGAGCCATTGGTCCTCTTAACATGACTCTATGTAATCTTTGAATTCTGATGGTAAATCGAGAGCTCACAGCTACTAAGGCCACAGCTTTTTCTTGTCCCCTGGAGGAGGTATTGCAGAGCTTTCTCCACCCAATTAAAGAGTCTGAGATATGTGCTGTAGGTGTGCTTTGGTATTTTATTATGCCCAATGGATCCTGTGTACAGCATTATTTCCTTATAACACTCTGAAAAACAGCCTATTTTTTTTAGCAGAATGAAATTACGATTTGTTAGATACCAAATATGATATAGGAAAAATATCATGGGAAGAGTCCCAACAAGGAAAGAAGGTACTTCAGGCAACATTCTTAGTTTGAATTCATAAAAATTTATTTTTCCTAAAATGTAATGAGCTTAATGGCTCTGGAGAGAATCCCGATGTCTGAGGAACTAGATCTGCCATATTTGTCTGCCTTTTACATCTGAGTCTGGGCATTCTTTTAAATTGTATGACAACATTGTCATTTTTATGTATTGTGTGTTGGGTGGTGGTAACTTATAAGTATTTGGTTATTGATATATATTTTGATGTCCTAAATAAAGCAAATTTTGTACTCAAACTAAGAAGATTGCCTGAAGTACCTTCTTTCTTTCTTGGAACTCTTCCCAATACATTTTTCATGTGTTGTTGTTTTTGGTACGTTAATCCATACCGATAGTGGACTACTTACATGTTTGTCTCTGTGTGAAAGAGGTTGTCTATTTCTCCAAATATGATATAGAGCTAATGAATCTTTCTCCTGGCAGGTCTAATGTGCCTTATTAGCTTTTTGGACCTTGCAATATTGGCCTGTTTGGTGTCTAACTATAAAAGAATCTTCTTCTAGATTATTGTAACCACTTTTAAGGATAATAAATCCATTAAAATGGGCATTCTGGAATATGAATGAAAGATATGAGTGTAGAGCTACAGGGCAATATAGTTAACTACCTAATTGTGCCTCATCAGAAGTCCTTTGAAGACCTTATTTGGTTGAGGATTATGATATCTGTACATTCCACCTAACTTTCTGCTGAAATTCAAATGTGTTAACTTCCATGATGGCCTAGTAGAGACATCAGGATACCCTGGTGTTTAGTACCACTCCTTCATTGTTTTCACACAGTGTAGGCTCGATCAGACCCCATTATCACCACAAGTAGCATTTTCAGGAGTCCAGCATTTCTCTTGGCACGGGTTTCCTTTAGCGGTAAATTCCATACCAGCATCCTATGAGGGGTTAACCATCATCCATTTTGTGGCTGCGCCTGCAGAAATTCCTCCATCGCTCTTGTGTTGTGTCGCCCCAGTGTCAGCTAACCAGCCGTAAGACAGAAGACCTCATTCTCATCCGTCATCTAGCTTTATTTAAGCGGAGACATTTTAAATTTGCGATGATCAATGGCTCTCATTTGGAGGAGATTTAGGTTTGAGGCTGACTCCGGGCATCGGGGGAGAATGCAGAAGAAAGTCCGTCTCTCTGGAGGGTGTTTAAAGGGAAGCAATATTGTCTCTCTATTTATAGCCGCTCGGGTTCGTGGAGAGTAGACTGCTGCTGGGCAGACCAAATAATGCCTCGCGCAATCTATGTGTTCATTTCACCGCCGGCCGCAGGGGACGCTCGGGGGGGACAAATGCACACCGGATGTCCTTAAACACTGCTGTCACATGTCACGCCGGGCAGATGGATCCCAAAGACATGATTCTAAATGCTTGTCATGCACATGGAGTTGTTTGTTAAAGGGCCTCTAAGACTTTCAGGAATGTATTAAAAAAAAAAAAATTGGGCATCTTTGATTTTAAAGAGACAGGCTAGTTATACGGGAGCCGCCATCACTGAGGGGGATAAGATGGGGTAGGTTTACTGCTTATTCTGGACTGGTATTATGGTGCTCATAGAGTTCATAAATTATCAATGGCTTATTCAAATTGGATAAAATCATGAAAATATGTTGAAAAACATTTATTGATCAGCTGATCAATATTTTAGCTTCAAAATTGAGTTACAATTGACTTAAATTACTGAAATGCCACTTTTGATTACACAAGTATCTGTTGAACATATTTGAGAATTTTGTTTTAGGAAATTGATTAACTTCATAGGATATCTGATCAACTTGATTGAAAATTGGTCACCTGTGCATTCTATTGATTACGCTAAGCTCTCATGAGGGAGGGCTTTCCAAACCCTGCTTTATTGAATTGTATTGCAACTGTACTATCATTTGCACAAATGAGAGATGCCCCAACTGTTGGTGTTATATAAATCCTGAAAAATCTTATTATTAGCATTTTATTATTATATTAAATAATATAATCGTATAATATATTTATATATGTATATATTTTATAGCCACTTCAGCCCCAGAAGATTAACCCCTCTGTATGACCAAGCCATCTTTTGCGTTATAGCACTGCATTCTTTTAACTGAAAATTGCGTGACCGTGCGACGCTGTACCCAAACTAAATGTATGTCCTTTTTCCCCTCAAATAGAGATTTATTTTGGTGGTGTTTGAGTTCTTCTGTGGTTTCTATTTTTTCCGCAATAAAAAAAAAAAAAAAAAAAAAAAATATATATATATATATATATATATATATATATATATATATATATAAAATCAATTTTAATAGTCAGGACCCAAAGGCACGTTAAAGCGGAGGTCCACCCTAAAGTGGACCTTCCGCTCATCGGAACCCTCCCCCCCTCCGGCGCCACAATTGGCACCTTTCAGGGGGGAGGGGGGTGCAGGTACCTGTACAGTACAGGTATCTGCACCCACTTCCGGGATAGCTCTCTGCGGAAAGGGGTGTAGATTACGCCCCTTTCCGAAAGTCCCCCGCTGCCTGCTGGGAAACACACAGATCCCAGAGGCAGCGGGTCCATCCTTATTGCGCAGCGCGACTCGCGCATGCGCAGTAGGGAACCAGGAAATGAAGCCGAAAGGCTCCACTTCCTGATTCCCATACCCAAGATGGCGGCGGCAGCACCCGAGAGACGATCGAGAGATCGGCTTCGGGTGCCGACATCGCGGGGGCTCTGGACAGGTAAGTGTCACTATTTTAAAAGTCAGCAGCTGCAGTATTTGTGGACTCCCGCTTTAATTATTATTAATTTTACATTATTTGTAGCACTGATCACTTCACATTTACATTTTATATCCCCTTTTCTTCATAGAGGAACAGCGCCACACCTACACCTTTCTTTTTCACAAATCCCCCCTCCCCCAAAAGAATTTGAGCCCTAATCTACATGAAAAGCCCCTAAGCATAAATTCCCTCTCCTCCCAGGAAAAATCCACCCCCCTGCTGAAACCCCCTCCCCTCCAAGCACAGGTCTTTGCCCCCCTTTCCCCCTCCCAGCTCAAATCCTCTCTCCCCAAATCCCCCCAGCACCCCCCCCCCAAAAAAAAATCACTCCTCCTAGCACAGATCCTCTACTCAAATCCCCAAGCCCCCCTCTCAAGTACACACCCCCCCCACTCCAAATCCCCCCTCCCAGCACAAATCCCTGCTTCTAGCACAAATCTACCTCCCATTACTCCTTCTAGCACATATCTAACCCCATTTTCCCTTCTATCACAAATCCCCCCAATCATCTCTACTGGTACAAAATCCCCCCCCCAAAAAAAATCCTCTCATAGCACAGATCCTCTTCCCACATACCCTTCCCAACACAAATCCCCCCCAAATCACTTTTCCTACCAACCCCCCCTCCCCAAATGTCCCCTCCTAGAACAATTATTACCCCCTGCTGCCCCCCAAATTCCCCCACCGAACATAAATCCCTCCCCCTCAACTCCTCGTGCACCCCCCTCCTCACATGATACCACAGTGCCCAGGGAAGCCGCCTCTCCAGCCCACCTCCTTGTCCCGGCCATGAATAATGCTCATGTGCTAACAAGGAACCTGCTGATAGGAGGAGAGAGCAGAGTGACAGAGGTGAGCTCATCTGTCTGCTGCTTCTTCTTTCACGGTTTAGTCACAGGATGGGGGAGGGGCAAGACTTGTAAATGAGACCGAACTGCAGCAGAGAGAATTGGGCCTCCTCCCCTACCAGACATGGCTGGTCCCGATGGTCCTTTATGATAGTCACTTCTGACTTTTGACTCTGGCTGTTGGGACTGGATATGTCAATGGCGCCTTTCCCTTGCCAACCTTGCCATCCAGGTCCACCATGTTGCCGGGAAATTTCAAGCCATCATTCTAAGGTGACGCCCCAAAGCCCAAAGCGTCGGCTATTTTTATGGTGTCCATAAGTGGCGAATGTGACCCGTTTGTTTTCCACGCAACAAAAAATATCTCCCTGTCCTCCTATCATGTCACAAAGAAATGACCGCTTTCCCCTTTAATAAAATACATTTGGATCATTATCTTTTACAGTTAGGAAATAGGAATTAATAAAATTAGGATTTCTCTAAGTGAATGCATGCTGCGACGTGAAGATTCCAGATAGCGATCAGCACTTTATTAGACTTGGCACAGACTATTCATCAAGAAGTGGTATTTTTAGAGCCGAGAAGGGAGCCTGAAGCATGATACTGTGAAATGGAAAATAAGGTTATTAGTGACATTTTAGGAGGACGTTCTGCGCCATGTGATCCTGTGTGGGATCGCTTTCCGGGCTTTAACACTGGGAGGTAATACGATGGTGAAATACAGTACTGTGCAAAAGTTTTAGGCAGGTGTGAAGAAATGCTGTGAAGTAAGAATGCTTTTTTATTTATTTATTTATTTTTTAGAAATATATACAGTTTCATTTGTTTATTTTTCTTATCTTAAATATGTTTATTTTTTCTTGTCAAATTTGTTTTGTATTGAATTTTAACAATTTGTATACATAAGTACATATGGTGGCAGCAAAAGAAAAGATCACATATATGTTAATAATATTGAGTTGTAATAGATCAAAAAGAAAAATAAATACCGCGCTAAACCAAAATCTACACTAGTACAACTAAAAATCGCTGCAGCTCAGTTTTACAAGATACAAGTAAACACAATAAGATAACAAAAGAAAAAAATATAAACACCTATGAGTGATTAATGAATTGATTGCAATAGTAGTGAAAAAAAGTTGATCTACCCCTCTAATAAATCAAACATAATTTATAAAAAAGAATTATAAATAAAAAGTGTTAATAATGAAATGAGAAAAATCCCAGTAAAGTGATAAAGTCCAATAAATTAAAAATAGTCCAGTGAAAACTTAATAAATACCTAAATTTCATAAGAATTCATGGGAAAATAAAAAAATATTAGATTAATAGTAGCAATAAAAATAAAATGTAAAAAATATATATTAGTGATAATAATAAAAAATTGGTGATAATATGAGTGTAATAATAATAATGTATTTTTTTTTTATTATCACTAATTTTATATTTTTTTCATTTTACATTATTATTACACTCATATTATCACCAATTTTTTATTATTATCACTAATATATATTTTTTACATTTTATTTTTATTGCTACTATTAATCTTTGATCGTCCCCTAGTGTTTAACCCCTTCTCTGTCATTTACACAGTAATCAGTGTATTTTTGTTTAGCACTAATCACTGTTTAAATGACAATGGTCCCAAAATAGTGTCAAAAGTGTCCGATGTGTCCGCCATAATCACGATAAAAATCGCAGATTGCTGCCATTACTAATAATAAAAAAAAATAATAAAAATGCCATAAATCTATCCCCTATTTTGTAGATGCTATAACTTTTGCGCAAACCAATCAATAATTATTGCAAATTTTTTATTTTTTTTTACCAAAAATATGTAGAAGAATATGTATCGGCCTAAACTGAGAAAAAAAATTGGTTTTTTATATGTTTTTTTGGGATATTTATTATTGCAAAAAGTAAAAAAAAAATTTTTTTTTTTTCAAAATTGTCGTTCTTTTTTTGTTTATAGTGCAAAAAATAAACACGGCAGAGGTGATCAAATATCGCCAAAAGAAAGCTCTATTTGTGGGAAAAAAAAGACGTCAATTTTGTTTAAGCGACACAGTGCCGAATCGCAAAAAGTGCTCTGGTCAGGAAGGGGGGAGGGGGTAAATCCTTCCAGGGCTGAAGTGGTTAACTAAAACAATTTTAGCATGGATCTAGCTACTGAAAAGATTGTGTCATACATTGTATAAGAGAGGATAAAACCAACTTAGACCAGGTTAAAATAAGATGACCTCAGATTTTAAAAAAAGGTCTTAATTATTCATTTTTAAACAAACAAAAAAAAAAATGTATGCTACCAGAACAATATAAAGAGTAAATTGAAAGAGGAGATAGAGAATAGGGGGAAAAAAGTAGAAGAGAGAAAGAAGATAAAAGAAAAAGTAATCTTAGGTAGGAGAAAAAAGAATAGATAGGGAAGAAAGAATTGAGAGGTTAATTGTTTATTTTTTTATCAATTTACAAAATGCAAAGTGAGTGAACAGAAGAAAAATCTAAATCAAATCAATATTTCGCTTCCAATCAGCATCAGTTCTTACACTTGTACAGTCAGGGATTTTATAGGATTAGAGTCAGGTTAATTGGTTAATTAACCAATTATACCAAGTAGGTGCAAATGATCATCAACATCATACGTAGGTTGAAACACAGTCATTAACTGAAACAGAAATAGCTGTGTAGGAGGCTTAAAACTGGGCGAGGAACAGCCAAACTCTTCTACTAAGTTGAGGTTGTAGAAGACTGTTTAATGTCCCAGGTCATACACCATGGCCATTGAGGAAAGGGAAAGATGGCGCCAGACCTGATGACCTTGTCCCAGCACTGATCTCCACAGCCTCCTTGGATCGTAATGTAAGAAGGGTTGAAATTTAAGTGCCACACCACCGCTAAGAGGTCCAGACACAACGTTATTTCGTTAAAGGTCAGGGCTACAAGTCAAGAAATACCCAACGCTTTTCGGGGGTCTGCGCATCCCCTTCATCAGGGCTTAAATGATAACCAAGTGAACGAACCAGTAGTGAACTGGACCTACAATGGTATATATTCCAGTGTGAGCTGAAAGCACAGGCCTAATCAGCAGCTGAAAAAAAAACAAGGATGCCCCACTGATGCTCAATAGGGTTTAGGCCAGTCCATCACCTTTACCCTCAACTTCTTTCGCAAGGCAGTGGTCGTCTTGGAGTGTGTTTGGGGTCATTATCGTGTTGGCATACTACCCTGAAGCCCAGTCTCTGAAGGGAGGGGATCATGCTCTGCTTCAGTATGTCACAGTACATGTTGGCATTCATGGTTCCCTCAATGAACTGTAGATCCCCAGTGCCGGCAGCACTCATGCAGCCCCAGACCATGACACTCCCACCACCATGCTTGACTCTGCAGGCAAGACACACTTGTCTTTGTACGCCTCACCTGGTTGCCCCCACACACGCTTCACACCATCTGAACCAAATAAGTTTATCTTGGTCTCATCAGACCACAGGACATGGTTCCAGTAATCCATGTCCTTAGTCTGCTTGTCTTCAGCAAACTGTTTGCAATCTTTCTTGTGCATCACCTTTAGAAGAGGTTTCCTTCTGGGAGGACAGCCATGCAGACCAATTTGATGCAGTGCGCAGCGTATGGTCTCAGCACTGACAGGCTGACCCCCCACCCCTTCAACCTCTGCAGCAATGCTGGCAGCCCTCATACGTCTATTTCCCAAAGACAACCTCTGGATAGGACGCTGAGCACCTGACCTCAACTTCTTTGGTCAACCACGGCGAGGCCTGTTCTAAATGGAACCTGTCCTGTTAAACCTCTGTATGGTCTTGGCCACCATGCTGCAGCTCAGTTTCAGGGTCTTGGCAATCTTCTTATAGCCTAGGCCATATTTATGTAGAGTAACAAGAGAGTTCTTTGCCATGAGGTACAAAGATGAACTTTCAGTGACCAGTATGAGAGAGTGAGAGCGATAACACCAAATTTACCACACCTGCTACCCATTCACACCTGAGACCTTGTAACACTAACAAGTCACATGACACCGGGGAGGTACAATGGCTAATTGGGCCCAATTTGGACATTTTCACTTAGGGGTGTACTCATTTTTGTTGCCAGCAGTTTAGACATTAATGGCTGTGTGTTGAGTTATTTTGAGGGGACAGAAAATTTACACTGTTATACAAGCTGTACACTCACTACTTTACATTGTAGGAAAGTGTCATTTCTTCAGTGTTGTCACATGAAAAGATAGAATAAAATATTTACAAAAATGTGAGGGGTGTACTCACTTTTGTGAGATACTGTGTGTGTGTATGTATATATTGTGACAGTACGGTTCCCTGCCCTAGTGGTTGTCGCCCAGGATTCCCAAATAGGCAGGTTGAGAGGCTCCAGGAGGATTATTTAATTTGGAGGAAACTGTTTAATCCATTTCCTCTGTGGTTGGTAAAATCCAGTTGGGGACCTGGAGCCTGGAGATTCCATAGCAATCTGGGTGGGATGGAATCTCCAATAATGGGACCGGGATTTGGGAACAGCCAGGAGTCTGACTTTTTGATTGTGCAGGTGGGTCCTGGGCTTATAGCAGAGCCAGAACCAGGGTTCTGGGCTCAACCCTCCCAAGGAGTCTAGGCATGCAAGGGAGAAATGTGCCTGTCGGAACAGGACGGTCTGACGGAAGGGCCCAAGCCCGTGGGCTGTAGCAGCCAGGAAGCTGTAGGCCCTTGTACACACAGTCGGAGATTCCGACGGAATTTGTCCGATCAGACCGTTTTGTCGGATATTCCGACTGTGTATGGTCTCCATCGGACTGTTTCTGTCGGAGTATCCGATGGACCAAGTTTTCCAACTTGTTGGTAAAATTTTCTGACAAAATGCTCCGATCGGACATACTCCGATCATGTGTAGAGAATTCCGATCGGACAAAGTGCCACGCATGCTCAGATCAAATTCCTACACCAAAGCTATTGGCTACTAGCCTGAACGTAGTCCCATCGTAATGAAATAACGTCATCACGTTCTGTTCCCGACAACTTTGTCCGACCGTGTGTATGCAACAGTTTCGGACAAAATCCGACGGATTTGGTTGTCGGAATGTCCGACCGTGTGTACAAGGGCTAAGAGAGAGTGTCACCAGAGCTACAGAGTGGGTACCAAACAGGGACATAGTTACGGGGTCCAGAGGACCGAGGTCAACGCCTGAACAGCAGTGCTGACCAGAGAGCCAAGTGGCTCGGTATTTTTAATTTGTTATTGCTTTAAAGTTGAAACCCCTGTGTGGGAATTTTGGATGGACATTTTCTTTAATAAACTTGGGCCAAAAAGCTCTTGAACTGTGTATCTGGCATGGACTCAGCTCACTGGTAAGCTCTACACTAAGCCAAACAACCCCCAACTAATAGATATAGATATAGATATCTATCTATATATATCTATATCTATATCTATACATACACATACACATACATACACACACACACATATATATACACACATAGATAGATGTATGTATATGTGTGTGTATATATATATATATTTATTTATTTATTTATTTATTTTTTTTTATTCTTAGTTATTAAATGAGCAGCCCATATTTCAGGGAAGCTGAAACTCCCAGCACAGCTATCAGCCCAATGTTACATACAAATGTACAGTGCCATATTGAATATCACTTTCTGTTCCTATGAGCAGGTACCGTATATACTCGAGTATAAGCCGAGATTTTCAGCCTCTTTTTTGAGGCTGAAAGTGCCCCCCTCGGCCAGGGGCGTAACTAGAAATCACAGGGCCCCATAGCAAAATGTTGTATGGGGCCCCCCCCACCAAAAAAAAAATGAACTAATGCCATTAAACAACAGACTACCACACCCATGTGGCACAGTACCCAGGCAACAGCTTATATTAATTTTGAACAACAAAGTATGCAGTATACTGTATGCAGCCCCTGAAGGGAACACATTGCTGACCTCCAGGCCTTCTAACCAATTTCTGTTCTGTTATATAAAATGAAATAGTTCAACTCACCATAATGCAAAATCAGTGGGATCCCTGAGCGTGTCACTTGCCATCATCGCCTGCCACCAGATGCAGATTGTAACTTGTCACACATTGCGGAATGTCACCTACCACATGTTGCGGATTGTCCACTTGCCACATCCCAGATTGTCTCTTGCCAAGTCACCTGCCACACATTATGGATTGTCACTTGCCACGTCCTGGATTGTCACTTGCCACACATTATGGATTGTCACTTGCCACGTCCTGGATTGTCACTTGCCACACATTATAGATTGTCACTTGCCATGTCCTGGATTGTTACTTACCACACATTAAGAATTGTCACTTGTCACATCACCTGCTACACATTGCGGATTGTCCACTTGCCACGTCGCCTTCCACCAGATGCAGATTGTCACTTGTCACACGTTGCAGAATGTCACCTGCCACATGTTGCGGATTGTCCACTTGCCAAGTCCCAGATTGTCACTTGCCACGTTACCTGCCACACATTACGGATTGTCACTTGCCATGTCCTAGATTGTCACTTGCCATGTCTCGGGTTGTCACTTGCCCCGTCACCTGCCACACATTACGGATTGTCACTTGCCACGTCACCTGCCGCACATTACGGATTGTCACTTGTCACATCACGGATTTTCACTTGCCACGTCACCTGCCACATGTTACGGATTGTCACTTGCCACATCCAGGTTATCACTTGCCACGTCACCTGCCACACATTACGGATTGTCACTTGCCACGTCCTAGATTGCCACACATTACAGATTGTCACTTACCACATCCTAGATTGTCACTTGCCATACATTATGGATTGTCACTTGCACGTCCCGGGTTGTCACTTGCCACGTCACCTGCCACACATTACGGATTGTCACTTGTCACGTCACGGATTTTCACTTGCCACGTCACCTGCCACATGTTACGGATTGTCACTTGCCACATCCAGGTTGTCACTTGCCATGTCACCTGCCACACGTTACGGATTGTCACTTGCCACGTCCCTGGTTGTCACTTGCCACGTTGCCTGCCACACATTATGGATTGTCATTTGCCACGTCATGGATTTTCACTTGCCACGTCACCTGCCACACGTTACGGATTGTCACTTGCCACGTCCCGGGTTGTCACTTGCCACGTCGCCTGTCACACATTATGGATTGTCACTTGCTCTGCCACTTTCCTGCTGTGTCACAGAGTCAGGCAGCAGAGAGATAATGTCATCTCTCTGCTTCCTGGCTGCCTGCACAGTGAGGGGGAACTGCACTGCAGGGATGAGAGGTCGGGGAGAGATGATGTCATCTCTATGCTCCCTCGCCCGTCAGATCCCTGATTGGCCAGCCCACTCACGCCCACTCTCTCACAAGCGGACTGGCCACTTTCATCTGCCTCCCACTATCACCCGCGGAGCCGCCCGCGGACCACCCGCGGAGCCGCGGACTACCCGCTCTCACCCGCGGAGCCGCGGACTACCCGCAGGCCCCCCGCGGAGCCACCCGCGGAGCCGCCCGCGGACCACCCGCGGAGCCGCGGACTACCCGCGGGCCCCCCGCTGTCCACCCGCGGAGCCGCGAGCCGCCCGCGGACCACCCGCGGGGCCGCGGACCGCCCGCGGACCACCCGCGGAGCCGCCCGCTATCTCCCGCGGAGCCACGGCGCCTATCCTCACCGGGCCCCACTTGACTGCGGGCCCCATAGCGCCCGCATGTGTTGCTATGGCGGTAGTTCCGCCACTGCCCTCGGCTTATACTCGAGTCATCGCTGTCTGCCCGCTCGATCAGCGTGTCGAGCAGACAGACAGCGGCCATTCTATAATTCAAAAGCCGCGCCTCCGGCTCCGCCTTCGCCTGTGATAGGCGGAACACTGAATTTCCCAGCAGCCTGTGTTCCGCCTATCACGGACATCGTATCATCCTCGTACTACGGACGAGGATGATACGATGTCCGTGATAGGCGGAACACAGGCTGCTGGGAAATTCAGTGTTCCGCCTATCACAGGCGAAGGCGGAGGCGCGGCTTTTGAATTTTACAATGGCCGCCGAGGCGCCGACGAAGAGGGCACGGGACGGAGGCAAGGCAAGGCACGGCACGGGACGGGACGGAGGCAAGGCAAGGCACGACACGGGACGGAGGCAAGGCACGGCACGGGACGGAGGCAAGGAGGCAAGGCACGGGACGGAGGCTCGGGACAAAGGCTCGGGACTCAGGTAGGCTGGACACACACACACACACACACACACACACACACACACACACACACACACACACACACACACACACACACACACACACACATGGATGGAGACACACACACACACAGGGATGGATGGATACACACACACACAGGGATGGATGGATGGATGGATGGAGACACACACACACAGGGATGGATGGATGGAGACACACACACACAGGGATGGATGGATGGATGGATGGAGACACACACACACAGGGATGGATGGATGGATGGACACACACACACACACAGGGATGGATGGACGGACACACAGGGATGGACGGACACACAGGGATGGACGGACACACAGGGATGGACGGACACACACACAGGGATGGACAGGCATGTCTCACCCTCGGCTTATACACGAGTCAATAAGTTTGCCAGTTTTTTTGGGGGTAAATTGGGGGCCTCGGCTTATATTCGGGTCGGCCTATACTCGAGTATATACGGTATTTCTATTTCTAAAAAAACAAAGGCTTCCTTCCAATTTAACTGTTGCTCCCCACTTCCCAGCTTTCCTTTTTTCAATATTTAACTGTTGTCTGGCAATGTTTTTCTAGGGAGGTTTCCCTTCACTTCCTGTCTTGGTGACACAACAGGAAGCCACAGGAAATTTTTCCAAAGTGAGGGAAATTCCCAGTTTTAGACATTTTCTCCTTAATCAAAGCACCTCTTGTGACAATCAAGCAAACGTAGGATTTTCCCTTAATTTAGGTCTCTGGAACAGCATCTCTCCAACAGGGACACAGACAGTATTGCCAACCTCCCACAGCATTTGTTACTGACAAAACATGTAAAATTTTACTGATGGAGCACATTTTTTTTACTGACAACCTGAAAAAAATTACAGAACTCTTATTAACGAATAACTGATATTTAACCACTTACGGACCGCCCGCCGTTGCTATACGTTGGTATTTTGATACTAATTCACAAATTTCCGAATTGTGATCATAACGAATGACCCGATAAAGAAAAAAAACAAACGAATGAAACGGAAAAAAAAAAAACGAATTTTTCGGCAGTGCACATGTCTAAATACCAACAATAGATATTTTTTCTTTTACAAATGAACATTAAATACACAAGAAAGGATTCCCTGAGACCACACAGCAGGCGGGGCGCTTGCTTTTCAGCTCCCTATGCCTGATTGAAACCTCCTACTGAGTCATCTGATTAGGTGAGAGATGTTGTTTTAGTCCCAATCATAATAATGAAAGAAAACATAAAGAAAACCAATCTTCATTTCCTCCAAGGTCATCCTCACTTTACCAGGCTTCATTAACCCTTTCTGTACATTCCTTCCAGTTGCAGCTCCAGTCATTCCTGATGGTCTGTGGTTCAGAGATTCCCATTGGAGATGGATGTTGTGATGTCCTGGCCAAGGTGACCCATGATAGCTGAATATTATTCCTCTTATCTGTTGCTCTGTATAGGGGTGCGCATAGAACTTGTGCAGGTTTAGATTAAGGTAGGGTGACTTTAGTGTTAGGGTTTAGTACAGAGGTTAGGTCAGTGTTGGGTTCAGGGTTTAGAGCAGTGATTCTCAACCTAGGTTCCGTAGAAACCCAGGGTTCCTCCAGAGGTTGCTAGGGGTTCCTTCAGCATTGGGCAATTTCTGCCTCTCAGATAAGTTCCCACTCACACTATTGATCTTTTTAGCTATCTGTAAGGAGATAATTCTTCCCAATGACCACAAGTGTAAGGACCATTCTTCCCACTGACCATCACATCAATGTATCATGAGTTGTAGATTTCAAATTTTTAGTTGGGGTTCCTCAAGACCACAGAACTATTTCAAGGGTTCCTCTGTGTTAAAATGGTTGAGAAAGGCTGGTTTAGAGGGTTTGGTTAGGCATTGGGGGGGGGGTGGATATGATGCCCTAGACCAGTGATGGCGACCCTTGGCACCCCAGATGTTTTGGAACTACATTTCCCATGATGCTCAACTACACTGCAGAGTGCATGAGAATCATGGGAAATGTAGTTCCAAAACATCTGGGGTGCCAAGGTTCGCCATCACTGCCCTAGACTCATAGGGGTTGATTTACTAAAGCCGGAGAGTGCAAAATCTGGTGCAGCTCTGTATAGAAACCAATTCGCTTCCAAGTTTTTTTTTTTTTTTTTTTTTTTATTAGTCAAACCCTAATTGGACAAGCTGAAGCTTGTTAGAAGCTGATTGGCTACCATGCACAGATGCACCAGACATTGCACTCTCGAGCTATAGTAAATCAACCCCATAGTCTGCACTCAGTCTTCCAGGTTGTATGACCATGGAAGTCATTTAGTCCAGAAAAGAGAGTACTGCAGGGGGCGGCTCTAGAATAAAATGTTTCAATTGTGCCCCCCCCGGAGAGGGGTATGTGATAGAGACTTCTGTGACATCTTAGAGGAGCTTCAGGATTGTGAGTTGTTTTATCAGTTCCTGGAAGCCTAGAATTAGTGTGCCGCGATCCCAGTGCCAAAAACACCATGCAGGGCCATCTTTAATATTAATTGGACCCTGGGCAAATATTTTCTTGGGCCACCCCCCAAATTCATTTATCAACTATTTGTGGGCAGTACAGGCTCAAGGGGCAGCTGCTTTGGGCTCCACAACAATGACTGGGCCCAGGGCAGCTGCCTCTTTTGCCCTGTGCTAAAGACGGCCCTTCCACAATGCCATACTGCCTTCCTCGCCATGCTGCACATTGATTGTATTCCCCGTCTCAGGACAGCTGGCAAATTGCTCAGACTGATAGAGAGACAATGGTCCCTCTGTGTGGCCTGTCCTGTCATCTCAGCAGAGGTTCTGCTGAAAGAAACCCACTAAAGGGAAGATACTCAAAACTCAAAGAATTATTTAATAATGTAAAGGTTTCGTAAAGGACTTTGAGTTGCAATGATGTGTACACACTGAAGAGGCAGTTGTGGTTTATATTTTTTTTAGAACTTTTTGTATTGGTTGAAAACAACCTGGAATTGGCTTAAATCATTGGGTTAAAATGATTTTCTTTTTTATTGTGTTGCTTTATAAGTGTGCTGCATTTATTCTCATCAAGTCTCCAATGCACCTCTTTAATCTCTTTTTGTCCTCTTAGAGGGATGAGAACACATGCCCTGCCCTGGCCTCTGCCTGTACCTGCACCTCCGATGTCCCTGGGCCATCCGGCCCTCCTGGACTTCCGGTAAGTTTTGAGTTGTAATAATTCAGTACCAGCTATGTTAAGAATGGCCATCCCAATGTGTCATGGTTGTCTACATTAAGGGTCAGCTCTGCCTTATATCTAGATTTTCAGCCCCGTCTATCAGCCGCAGCCTCCCGTTGGATGTTCTCTTTAATTGATTTCACAGTTGGAAGGTTGAGGTTCCTCCTGCTGCAGCGATCAGTATCTGAGAGATAGAGGAACCCAGTTATTGCTTAAGCATTGGATGGACCAACCCATGTTGAGTAGTTACTTTGTGTGATCAAAAGTATTATTTTTACTTGCAGGGGCCTCCAGGACCTCGAGGGTCCAAAGGAGAGCAGGGCGAGCCAGGACCAGTGGTATGTACTAACATTTTGTGCCATGCATATCATATTGTTAAGGAATAAGCAGTTTTTGAAGAAAAGGTGGTCTTCATCTAACACATACGCTTCCTCTGGGCTGTGAGCCGTTTTTGTTGTGCGACCCCCCCGGGTAGCTCAAGGATACAAAACTCATGAATGGAGCCCATGCCTGCAATGTAACGATGATATGTGGTGGCTAAGTCTCTCAGATACACATCATAGCATGAGTCCTAATTGGCTGGAGGACATGAGTGGAAGGGATGGTGGTGGAGTGGTAGATTCAGTTTTCTGGAGCTCCATTTATAAACATATTGACGCACACAGGCAGCCAGTGTACCCATGAATGACTGTGACCGAGTTGTCATTGGACAGCTGAGAATGCAGGTGCAGAGTACAGAGCCAATCACAGTGTGCTCTGTACCTTGTGATTGCTGTGAACCAATCACTGCCATCACAAGCGTAAAACTTTGGATAAATTCGTAATGTTCACTAACAGCCAAATTTGAAAGGAAATTCCAATACCTATAATTTAATAGTAATAGTTAACTTATTATTAGTTAGTTATTATTTCAGATTTTTGTTCTTTTGAATTTTTGTAAATTTTCGAATTTCAGAGTTTTCGGACTTTCCAATTTCTAATTTATGAATTTTAAGAATTTTAGAATTTCGAATTTTCAAATTTTCAATTTTTGAATTTCCAAATGTCTGATTTTTTGAATTTCGAATTAACGAATATTTGGAAAAATTATTCGTATTTGAAAATATTAGTTAAAAAACGAATTTGGAACAAAACAAATTGCACATGTCTAATTGTTAGTCTCACAGCACAAAAAAATGGCCTGTTAATGAAGGGGGGTTGCCAGCTAGTAGTTAGGTGATTAATAGGTTGGACACAGCTGGTGACAAGTCACTCGGTAGAGTAGCTCGCTGTGGGCGGTAGTCCTGCCAAATGGCACTACAAACATGCAGAGGAATAGGACTGCCACGGCTCGCAGACTGTGTTCTCAGGTATTTGTGGCACACCGTGAGCTACAAGTCGGAGGTATTTTTATCTCTCTTATCACGCTTCTTGCTGCGCGGGGGTCTGCGCTCAGGGACTTAACCAAGACCATCTCTTCATCTCCCACCTGCTGCAAATCAGCGCTTGCCACTTTGGGGAGAGAACTGCGAATTGATGCAATCAGCGGGATTGCAGAGCTGCCATGGGCTGCTGATGAAATGGTAAATAGGAATATTGGTATATTTCAGGATATTTCTGACTCTTGTCTGGTTACAGAGCTATCTAGGATTTGTGTTCTTTCTCAGGGAGACCAAGGCGTGTCTGGACAGGTGGGACCAGAAGGTGGCGGAGGACGCATGGGCTCCCCTGGCATTCGTGGGATAACCGTTACCGGTCCGATGGTACAGTGACCTTTTTTTTTCCAGGGTCCTTCTCGGCTAGCTTTGAATTTCTAAAGTGAGATGTTGGGAGGGGACAATGGGTTAGCGCAGTCTACAAAATGCCTCCTTCTATGTTATGGGTGAGGAGGGGTAGAGAAGTCAAAATGCACATCCTGTCCTCGGGTGAGAACGCTGTTACTCGGTGAGTACCCTGGGAATCCATCTCTCCTTCACTGAGGAGCTTACATTGGCTAACCGTAAAAAATCGGATCACGTTCAAGACCCTTTGCCTCACCCACAAATGCGTGCATAGAGAAGCTCCGCAATACCTAATGGAGAAAATAAATCATTACACACCAAACCGCAGTCTTCGATCAGCCAACAAAAACCTCCTCCTCGTGCCCAAAGCCCGGTATAAATCCAAGGGGGATCGGAGATTCGCTGTCCAAGGGCCTCGGCTATGGAATGCTCTACCAATCAACATCCGCCTGGAAGAAAATCACCTGGCTTTTAGGAAAAAACTCAAGACCTTCCTCTTTTAGCAGATGATCAAAGCTCGCCACAGCGCCTAGAGGCGATTCAGTTCGCATTGTGCGCTATATAAGTATTTCATTCATTCATTCATTCATACGGTGAGTAAGCTTTGTCACGCTAAGACAGGAAGTGTGTTGGGCTTCGATCACACTTGTTTCGTTGTAGGAACGCTTGCTTTCCCGCATTGCACAAGCATGCATTGCTCTTTTACAGATGTGTGCTGGTGTCATTAATTCTTAATAGCACCCCCGCACATCTTGGTAACACATGCGCCAAAATGAATGGCACCACAATACCATGCGTTTTGGTACAGTTACATTTTTAAAATGATGCACCATTTTTTAATGAGTGGCTGTTACCACATAAACTCTTGAAAATTTGTTTGTTCAGGAAAAAATTTCCAACCCGCTTACCCAGATTTTTTCATTACTGCAGTTGAAAACAAATGTACATTTAATCCCACTTCGAATGTCCATTTGATCCCACTTCGAATGTCCATTTGATCCCACTTCGAATGTCCATTTGATCCCACTTCGAATGTCCATTTGATCCCACTTCGAATGTCCATTTGATCCCACTTCGAATGTCCACTTGGGCCCACTTCGAATGTCCACTTGGGCCCACTTCGAATGTCCACTTGGGCCCACTTCGAATGTCCACTTGGGCCCACTTTGAATGTCCACTTGGGCCCACTTTGAATGTCCACTTGGGCCCACTTTGAATGTCCACTTGGGCCCACTTTGAATGTCCACTTGGGCCCACTTTGAATGTCCACTTGGGCCCACTTTGAATGTCCACTTGGGCCCACTTTGAATGTCCACTTGATCCCACTTTGAATGATCCCACTTTGAATGTCCACTTGATCCCACTTTGAATGTTCACTTGATCCCACTTTGAATGTTCACTTGATCCCATTTTGAATGTTCACTTGATCCCGCTTTGAATGTCCACTTGAGCCCGCTTTGAATGTCCACTTGAGCCCGCTTTGAATGTCCACTTGAGCCCGCTTTGAATGTCCACTTGAGCCCGCTTTGAATGTCCACTTGAGCCCGCTTTGAATGTCCACTTGAGCCCGCTTTGAATGTCCACTTGAGCCCGCTTTGAATGTCCACTTGAGCCCGCTTTGAATGTCCACTTGAGCCCGCTTTGAATGTCCACTTGAGCCCGCTTTGAATGTCCACTTGAGCCCGCTTTGAATGTCCACTTGAGCCCGCTTTGAATGTCCACTTGAGCCCGCTTTGAATGTCCACTTGAGCCCGCTTTGAATGTCCACTTGAGCCCGCTTTGAATGTCCACTTGAGCCCACTTTGAATGTCCACTTGAGCCCACTTTGAATGTCCACTTGAGCCCGCTTTGAATGTCCACTTGAGCCCGCTTTGAATGTCCACTTGAGCCCACTTTGAATGTCCACTTGAGCCCACTTTGAATGTCCACTTGAGCCCGCTTTGAATGTCCACTTGAGCCCGCTTTGAATGTCCACTTGAGCCCGCTTTGAATGTCCACTTGAGCCCGCTTTGAATGTCCACTTGAGCCCGCTTTGAATGTCCACTTGATCCCACTTTGAATGTCCACTTGATCCCACTTTTAATGTCCACTTGATCCCAATTCAAATGTCCACTTGAGCCCACTTTGAATGTCCACTTGAGCCCACTTTGAATGTCCACTTGATCCCACTTTGAATGATCCCACTTTGAATGTTCACTTGATCCCATTTTGAATGTTAACTTGAGCCCGCTTTGAATGTCCACTTGAGCCCGCTTTGAATGTCCACTTGAGCTCGCTTTGAATGTCCACTTGAGCCCGCTTTGAATGTCCACTTGAGCCCGCTTTGAATGTCCACTTGAGCCCGCTTTGAATGTCCACTTGAGCCCGCTTTGAATGTCCACTTGAGCCCGCTTTGAATGTCCACTTGAGCCCGCTTTGAATGTCCACTTGATCCCGTTTTGAATGTCCACTTGATCCCGTTTTGAATGTCCACTTGATCCCGTTTTGAATGTCCACTTGATCCCGCTTTGAATGTCCACTTGAGCCCGCTTTGAATGTCCACTTGAGCCCGCTTTGAATGTCCACTTGAGCCCGCTTTGAATGTCCACTTGAGCCCGCTTTGAATGTCCACTTGAGCCCACTTTGAATGATCCCACTTTGAATGTCCACTTGATCCCATTTTGAATGTCCACTTGATCCCATTTTGAATGTCCACTTGATCCCACTTTGAATGATCCCACTTTGAATATCCACTTGATCCCACTTTGAATGTTCACTTGATCCCACTTTGAATGTTCACTTGATCCCACTTTGAATGTTCACTTGATCCCACTTTGAATGTCCACTTGATCCCACTTTGAATGTCCACTTGATCCCAACTTAAGCTGGCCATACTATCAGCCAAACTCCTACCTCTTTTCCCTGATACTCCACCATGCATCTGGACCTCCCCTTCTCTAAAAGGCACTCAAGGACCCTTTGAGATTTCAAAACTATCCATACCCCAGTAGAATTTTGTTTGAAAGTTTTTTCTTTTTAAGAACATTTGTTCAATTTTCTATTAGTGGGGTGAAATCATTGTTTGCTTTCAACCATAAATATAAGAAAATTCAAAGGAGAAGGATGAATTTTTTTTTATTGAACTAGCAAATTTCTTACAATGAAAGTCCATTTGTTTTTAAACTTGAGTATTAAAAGCTAAGTCAAATGACATTTGTCAGACTGTCAAATGTAGTGGGAATGTTTGCACAAATGTTTGTTTAAAAATCTACTAGTGTATAGCCATCGTTGTGATTAGAAAATCCAACAAATCTTCTTAAAATAAAAAAACTTTGGACCACTAGAGTATGACCAGCTTAAGGACATCTGAGGACTCCTAATGAGTGGCAAGATACAATATATTACATTTACCTCTTTGGTTTTAGATGTACTTTAATGAAAGCTTTGGATTTATTAATGAAAACAACTAATGAAATGACATTAATATGTTAAAGCTTCTATGAGATTTTGGTGATTGGGTTTAAATGCTTTAATATATTCATCAAAAACTTCCTTTTATTAGCGTATTAGATGATGGAGGAGAACAGGATTAGAATAGAGGATTATGGGGGAGATATCCTTCAGATCTGGTCTCTTTGTTAGGAACTGATGAGACATGCTATCTGGGTGACATTTAGAAATTATTGTCTTTTCACGTTGTAGGGACCTCCAGGGATGAAGGGTGAAAAGGGTGACATTGGAAGTCCAGGACTACAGGTAAAAGAACAGAATGTCTCTATGATTGTGAGCACACCTGCATGACCGAAGTTGGAGTAGAAGAAGCGCTATCAGCTGGGAGCTCTGAGTTTCAGGGGAAGGGAGTACATCCATGATCTGGAAGCTCTGAGTTTAAGGGCAATGGGGTATATCATCTGTGAGCTGGGTATGCTGAGTTCTGGGGGATTGGAGTATATCCATGAGTTCTGGGGGAAGGGAGTATTTTCATGAGCTGGGAGCTCTGAGTTCAAGAGGAATGGAGTAAATCCATGAGTTCCTGGGAATCAAGTATATCCATGAGCTGGAAGGTTTGAAGCCCACCCAAGGGAATAGCCATGAGTTCTGGGGGAAAGGAGTATATCTGTGAGCAGGGAGTTATGAGTTACAAGGAATGGAGCCTATCCATGGGTTTTGGGGGAATGGAGTATTTTCAAGCGCTGGAAGCCTTGAGTTCCAGAGAAATGGAGTATAGCCATGAGTTCTAGGGGAATGGAAAGTTTCCATGAGCTGGGAGCACTTAGTTCATGAGGAATGGAGTAAATCCATGAGTTCTGGGGGAATGGTGTATATTCATGAGCTGGCAGTTCTGAGGTCCAGCTGAATAGAGTATATCCATGAGCTGGCATCTCTGAGTTCCACGGAATGGAGTATTTCCATGAGTTATGGGGGAATGGAGTATTTCCATGAGCTGGGAGCCCTGAGTTGCTGGGGGAAGGAGTATTTCCATGAGCTGGGAGCTCTGAGTTCCAGGGGAATGAAGCATATCCATAAGTTCTGTAGAAATGGAGTAAATCCATGAGTTCTGGAGAATGGAGTATATTCATGAGCTGGCAGTTCTGAGGTCCAGCAGAATAGAGTATATCGATGAGCTGGGAGCCCTGACTTCCTGGAAATGGAGTATATCCATGAGCTGGGAGCTTTTAGGCCCACCCAGGTGAATTGAGTTTATCCCTGAGTTGTGGGGGAATGCAGTATATCTATGAGCTGAGAGTTATGAGTTCCAGGGAATGGAGCATATCCATGAGTACTGGGGAAATGGAGTATTTCCATGAGCTGGAAGATCTACGTTCAAGGAGAATTAAGTATTTCCATGAGCTGGGAGCTCTGAGTTCCAGGGGAATGAAACATATCCATGAGTTCTGTAGGAATGAATTAACTCCATGAGCTGGAAGCTCTGAGTTCTGTTATCCATTCCTCTGGGATTCTAAGCTCCCAGCTCATAGATGTGCTCCATGACTATATTCAAGAGGTGAGGGCTTTATGTTCCAGGAGAATGGAGCATATTCATGTGGTGGAAGCTCTGAGTTTTAGGGGAATGGGGTATATCAATAAGGGGAGAGCTCCAAGGTCCAGGAAAATTGAGTATATCCATGAGCTGGGAGCTCTGAGCTCCAAGAGAATTGAGTATATCCATGAGGTGAGAACTCTGATTTATGGAGGAATGGAGTACTTCCATGAGCTGGGCATTTTTGGGGAATGGGACATATCCATGAGTTCTGGGGGAATGGATTATTTCCATGAGCTGGGAGCTCTGAGTACATCCAGAGTTCCAGGGGAATAGAGTACGTTACTTGTTGAGTATGGTAGGGGGAACAGGTATCTGAGATGTGAACCAACTGTATGAACCAGGTGGCAGTGGGAGCATTTATTCACCATATGAGCCTGTGGGATGAACCAACCATTATTTGTGGCAGGGGAGGAGTTATTCAACATATGAGCCAGTGAGAAGAACCATTACATGGGGGGGCAGGTATTCACCATATGAGCCCGGGGGATGAACCATTATTTGTGGCGGGGAAGGAGGTATTCAACATATAAGCCAGTGGGAAGAACCATTACATGGGGGGCAGGTATTCAACATATGAGCTAGTTGGAAGAACCATTACTTGTGATGGGGAAGCAAGTATTCCACTTATGAGCCTGTAAGGTGAACCATTACATGTTGTGGGGGAGCAGGTATTCGACTCACCTGACCAGTTGCTTACCTGCTATGGCTGGAGAATAGTGAAACCGCAGCATTTCATGGGCCCTCAGAAAGGTAGTTATGATGTCTCCTCTCTTACCAGCCCGGTCTTTTTATTCTGCATTATGAAGTATTTTGCTTAAAAGGAACCTGATAAGATGAAAATACGGACGCTGCCTCTGTTGATTTGACATTGCCATTTTTTAAATAACTCTGTCGCTGTGTGCAAAAATACGGCTAAGCCGCACCAGCAGTAGAGTGGGGTATGTACTCTGCTGTCCCACTGCCAGCTGCATGGATATTCTTTACATTCAGGACTCAGTGTCAGATGCCTGTGTCCCCTGCTACGTGCAGTAGTTTATTCCGCAGACTTCTATGTCGCTACTGTTGTAGGGGCCAGCTGGAGGAGCCACAGAATGCAGCGGGGGGGGGGGGGGGGGGGAACAGGCATCACATTTTGCAAGAGGGTGAAGTTTGGAGGGACAGGTGAGTGTAGACCCTCTTCTATCGCAGATCCTGCTTAGCAGATGGATTAGGAATCTTGACTTCCCTGGCTGCCTGCTTGTTCCAGGTTAGTGACCTACTATTAAATATAGTCAAGATAACAAAGATTCCAGCATTTGAGGAAAATGTGATCTGCTTTGATTCTGGTTGAGTTTATTTTATCTTGTTGCAGCCTTAATCGTACTCTCTGTTTATTAGGGTCTTCTGGGCCCCGAGGGGAAGGCAGGAAAGGATGGGACCATGGGACCCAAGGTAGGAGTGTTGAAGTCCATCAGTAAAACCTTTCAGTTTTTTCCACATACACTATATTGTCAAAAGTATTGGGGCACCTGCCTTTACAACTTTAATGGCATCCCAGTCTTAGTCCGTAGAGTTCAATATTGCGTTGGCCCACCCTTTGCAGCTATAACAGCTTCAACTCTTCTGGAAAGGCCGTCCACAAGGTTTAGGAGTGTGTCTATGGGAATGTTTGACCATTCTTCCAGAAGCGCATTTGTGAGGTCAGGCACTGATGTTGGACGAGAAAGCCTGGCTCGCAGTCTCCACTCTAATTCATCCCAAAGGTGTTCTATCAGGTTGAGGTCAGAGCTCTGTGCAGGCCAGTCAAGTTCCCCCACCCCAAACCCGCTCATTCATGTCTTTATGGACCTTGCTCAGCACCCTGTATGTTGTGATGAGCCATACCTTGCACTTACAAATGTGAGCTAGCAGCAGGATCCATAGATCAAGGAAGGGGAGATAATCCAGACATAGGGGCCCCTGGTGTCAGCTGGGAGCCTGGCTCTCTAGGAGGATAAAATAAGTGCCAGCAGTGATTGGACAGGTGAGTGACACACAGACTTACACATGCGATTACTCCCTGTGCAGACATTTGGAAAGGCCTGCCCCCCCACCCACAGTCATCTCCTCTTCTAGCTGGAGACTGGTGGGCAGAGCATGGAGATTCTAATTCTCCTCTAAAGTTTTCAGCTGGATCCCCAGGCCACCATGATAGTGGTGGGGCCCCTTATGAAGCCACACTGAGGACACCCACAGCCCTAGGTCTCATCAGGTCAGCAGAGGGGTCTGGACCTGCTACACATGGGCTGGCCTGGTTCTACCCCTTATTGGCCCCCCCCCCCCCCCCACATTTTTCATAGGGAAAGGCTTAGAGCTTCTGCCAATGTTTGATTGCTGTCTCTGCCTTCATGCTTCATGTCCCAGTAACCACCGCACTCCCCCATTTCTTGTATGGGTGTCACAGGGACAGGAAGTGAGTGAAAATTTCTCAGTGGGGTCACAGACAGAACTAATCATTTTACAGAATGGATTGCTTTTAAAAAAGAAAATCTATTTTATAACAATTGATTATTTTTTTTTTTTTTTTTTTACTTCTTTCATATAGCAGAAGATGTTTTGCGGCCAAACGTGCCCAGAACTCAGATTCTTTCCCTGATAAAATGTTCCCAGAATATATTTCGGCACTGTTACCAAGCAGCGACCTATAAATAGCTGCCACTTATCGAAGTGTTTCTCCGGCGGAAGAGATCAATAAGCAGACAGAGTGACAAAGGTGTCCGATGCGTATCTTCTCTTCTGGTGGACCCCATAGGGGGCACGTAGCCGAGTCCACAAGGAATGCAAATGTTCCTCCCGGATTCCCGTCCTCACACTCTTGCTAATGACACATTCACCGGTCTTTTTTTTTTTTTTTTTTTGAAGATTTCCCCCATCCTGCGCTTTTTCCAAATTGTCATCGCTCGCAGCCTGACTCTCTGACATCTCATTATACGTCTCCCAGTTAGCAGACAAATGTGACCTTTTAATATTCACTTGTATTGGGCTTCCCGCTGAGAACAGAAGTTGGCTGCTCAATAAATCATTCTTAGCGACGAACTTGCTACGGATAAAAAGTCACCGTACACGGTTTGGGGGCTTATGCAATAACTCGGGGACTCGTTTATTAACGCTGCCTGCAAATCGTCTGCGTTCCTAAAACAAAAAGAGAGAAGACACAAAAGGCAAAGAGGGCGGTATGGTTCTCGCCCCTTGTTAATTTGTGCGCTGGCTTCTGCCTGGTGGGACGCTCCACGGTACAAAGGAAGTGCAGGAGAAAAGGTATTCTTCTTCTTACCCTTGTATTTTACTTTCTTACAAACTCACATAAAAATAGAATAAAAGAAGCTAAGGGAAGAAGGAGTTAACAAAAAACAAAAAACGAAGGGTTGCTAATGTGTTAAACTTTAATTACACCGGGATAGGCTTGCTCTCTTCATGTTCTCTGAAGGACTGAGATGTCCATTTAATATCATGAGAGTTGGTCTTCAGAAAACAAGCACCAAACCAAAAGTTGAAGCTGTCCAAGATGTCTAAATTGTACATAAAAGCCGGCACTCGTCCACGAATAATCTTCTTTATTAGAAAATGCAGTAAAAATCCCCAGTACTGATGCGTTTCAGCCAAGAATGGCCTTACTCATAGCAAGTTTACTGTGAGTAAGGTCATTCTTGGCTGAAACGCGTCAGCCTGTTTTATCTGTGGACTTTACCCCGTTTTCTAATAAAGAAGATTTCTCAGCCCATGGATACGTTTCGGATTTTATCTACTGTATACTTGCAAGGTATAGAGGAGCCTTAGTGCCGCGTTTCCACACTGGATATTGGATCCATCTGGGTTGAGCATAGTGAGTTTCGTTTGGAAGATAAAAAAGAAAAAAAGAGAGAGGGGTGCCTCTGGGTGCAGATTTTTCAAAAGGTTTTAATTACAATGTAATAGTCATAAAATTTTGCACTCACATTTAGTAGGCAAAAAATAGGCATTGAACACAAGGGGTCATCTGGTGTATCTGATTTAAAACGTCAGCCAGTGATCACTACTACTAAATGTGAGTGCAAAATTTTATGACTATTACATTGTAATTAAAACCTTTTGAAAAATCTGCACCCAGAGGCGCCCCTCTCTCTTTTTTCTTTTTTATCTACAGCAATCCAGGAGCTTAACTTTCAGCTCTCCCAAGGTGGCAGCCCTGTATGCGGATTCCTCCCCCCTCCTCATCTCTCTCCCCCCCTCCCCTCAGCATCCAATTCTCCTTTTTTTTGGACTTGACAAAGCAGTGCACTTTTTGCACTCACTATTTTATGTACTTTTATAGACTCTGTTCTGTAGTGGGAATCTAATATCTTTGATTTGCGCCAAATACTTGTCTTTCGTTTAGAAGATGCCTTTATTATTCGTAAATAAATCACATAAAATCAGCCAACACCTTCAGGGGAAATCTCACCCTTCATCAGGGTTTAAAAAATGGAAAAGGACTTGAATGGACTCAAGAGAAATTTTAACCAAAATGAATCCATGAGAAACGCATCTGTTTAACTGCAATTGAATATTTTTTTAGTACAAAGCTTTTCTTAGACTGTTTGCTATAGGTGCTCCACTTTATGTGCATTGTGCTGTGTTGTGCAGCAATTCCTAGCAGCCAATCAGAAGTTATCTGGCAACAAAGAGCTCATGGTAAGCTCAAAGCTGGTAGCTGGGGAGGTTCCGGTGTACTGCTAATTGAACCTATAGGTGTGTGTCAGATATAAGGTGCTCCCTGGCTCCTATGTATACTTTATCAGTGTTTTTTTTCTTCTTATTTCTAGGGCGTACGGGGATTGGAGGGGAATACAGGCCCTTCAGGCCCCCCGGGACCTCGGGTAAGAAAAGCAATGACAAAAATTTCTACGCCACTTATAGATATATTTGCCTAAAATTAGACTCTTTGATTTACTAGTCGAATCAGAGGTGACTACCGATACCAACTATGTATGAAAACTGCACCATCACCTCCAACAAAGCTCCCCTTACTGGTGTCTGGGGTGCTGCTCTGCCTGGGCCTGAATAAAGGAAGTGGGGTTTGTTGGCATGGATGTGGGATTGGTTTGCATGAATGTAGGGTTGTTTGGCATGGACATTGGGTTGGTTGGCATGGATTCAGGGTTGCTTAGCATGGACCTCTTTTGCTTCTAAAGACAAGCTCTAAGAGGGCTTCCTCAATGCCCCTTTTCTTGGACCTGGTCAGAGGTGATTAGTGCTACCAAATATATATGAAAACAGCACCAGCATCTCCAGCAGAATTCCCCTTACTGGTGTCTTGGATGCTGCTCTGCCTGGGCCTGAATAAAGGAAGTGGGGTTGGTTGACATGGACGTGGGATTGGTTTGCTTGAATGTAGGGTTGTTTGGCATGGACATGGGGTTGGTTGGCATGGGCACAAGGTTGGTTGGCATGTACCTCTATTGCTTCCAAAGACCCGCCCCAAGAGGGCTTCCTTAATGCCCCTTTTCCTGGACCTGGACTTACTAGTAGAGTCAGAGGTGACTATTGCTACCAACTATATATGAAAACAGCACCATTGTCTCCAGCAGAGTTCCCCTTACTCGTGTCTGGGGTGCTGCTCTGCCTGCGCCTAAATAAAGGAAGTGGGAATAGTTTGATTGGGTGTGGGATTGGTTGGCATAGATGTAGGCTTGTTTAGTATGGATGTAGGGTTATTTGGCATGTACCTAGGGTTGTTTGGCATGGCCATAGGGTTTGTTGGCATGGATGTAGGGTTGGTTGCCATGGACCTCTATTGCTTCCAAAGGCCAACCCCAACAGAATTTCCTCATTGCCTCTTTTCCTGGACCTGGACTTACTAGTAGCTAGCTACCAACTATGGAGTCAACATGGAGGTTAGATTGATTGGCATGGATGTATGGTTGATTGGCATGGATGTAGGGTTGATTGGCATGGATGTGGGGTTGGTTGGCATTCACCTTTATTGCTTTCTGATAACCAACCCCAAGAGGGCTTCCTCAATGCCCCTTTTCCTGGATCTGTTTTTTTTTTTTTAACCTTTACTTACAGTGATAACAATAGCCACTTCAAGCTCATAATAACAAGGTCAATATAAAATACATCAAGATGATCTTTCGTACATTGAATTGACCCTATACCTTCCTTAAGATCCTGTATCTGTTCAGCTCTGCCTTGCTGTCGTGTACTCATAGACCTGAGCCCAGGCTGTCCGGATGATCACCATGTCTTTACGTTCTGATGGACCACCCCTGCAGATCATTCTTTGGTCAGGTTGCAATTTTGTAGTCGCTCTTTACTGTTCCCCAAGATACAGCCAATGCGGGCCAAACACATTTAAACTCTAAGTGAATAACATTTAGCTTGCTAATGCCCTTGTATTAACAACAAAAAAAAAACAGTTTTTCAATTAAAATACTCCCCCCCCCCTTTTTTTCCCATTTTTCTCCTGTTCCCCCACCCCTTTTTCCCCCTTTCCCCCCCTTTTTCCCCCTTCGGCACATCTCAATGGTGCTGATCACATGCGGCCTCTTTCTTTTGTTCTTGGACTTCTGTGATGGCTACATGGTATTTTATAGGATGGCTTTCCTGATGGTGCATTGAAATGGCCACTTGTTGTCTCCAGTGAGACATGGAGACAACGCAGCAGCATACTTGCTATATAGATGGAGTGTGGTCACCCTATAACAGGAAGTGCCTAAACAAGGATGTTCTGGGATGTTCTGAGATTTAAAAAGATTGTAAATTACTTTTTAAATTGCATTCGCAGTTTACTGGTTGACATCACGATTTCACATCTACAGATCCTATGCAGGCACGCCTTCGATTTGTGCTGCTTTGTTAGAACCTCAGTGGTCAACAACAAGTCCATTTAGTAAGCATATTCTTTACTTATTACAAAGATCCAACAGAAAATCACCCAGTGAGGAGAAATCACAAAGCCACCATGTCACGGATCATGAGCAAGCCTTCCGTGAATAGTAGAGAACAGAAATGATAAAGAGACTAAACAAAACGTGAAACTAAGACAAAAAGACTAATGAGTGGAAAGTTCTGGATCATCAATTCCAGACAGCGATTTAGTAAAAAAAAAACAACAAATTTAATCAACATTACCGCAGAGCCATTCAAATCGCCATTATGCAAATCGAAAAAACAACCCCGGTTCACTTTCGCTAGCGACAAAAAAAAAATTAAAAGTTCGTAGTGTTAAATTTATCATGCAAATGAAAATATGTACATGAGCGGCGCTGCCACAGAGTCCCGTTTTTAAAATCTGACCGAAATAAAAAAGAAAGTTTGTAGTGCTAAATTTATCTTGCAAATTAAAATATGTATATGAGCCGCCCTGGCACGGAGTTCCATGTTTAAATTCATGACTGCATTATTTTGGGTATCATTTATTATGTATAAGTGCGTTCACTTATTTATGATGTTACATTTTAATACAATACAATAACACTGCTTATCTATTAAGCTAAAAGGCTCCAGCTGGGATCCAAATGGAACCTGGCTTCTTTCATTTGTTAACAATAAAACAGCGATTTGTCCATATGTACAACCAATGAAATGATAATGTTATTTTAAATTGGGCTGATGACCTGCAATCTTTCTTTATATTTCAGCAGATCTCTGGGTAAACTGCTAAATACCTGTCTGAAATTCATATTGGTGAATTGTTTTACTTGCCAAGGGAACTTTAATTCAGTTCAGCCAGTCTTGGGATTCATATATGTACTGCCAGACAGCATTGGTGAGAGGGTGACTCCATCTGCGTTATCCCAGTCTGGTGGCTTTCTGTATCACCTGTCTGCTCCTTGGGAGGTCCTCCTTATGGTGGACCTTCTCTCATAGGCTACCTAATTTCCTCCCCCTGCAGAAATAACATTGGCTTATCAGGCACTGGGCAACACAATAAGGCCTGGTTGGCCTTCTGCTGAAATAAACAAAAAAGCACTGCAACCTCTGCTCCAATATTCAAGAGGTTCCTAAAACTCAGTGTTCTAACAGGTCTCTGGAAACCTCACACGAAACACAGCCGGTACAACAGTAGATATCAACAAAACTGTTATCCTTCATTAGGCATAGTAAGATATAGCCATATGCCAATGTGTCTCGTTCTTCCAGACCTTAAGCCTAAAACGTATCAATTTCCCTTTCCGAATGATGAAGGATCTGCAGCTGGGTCTGTCTGGAGGATGGGATAGTTTTAAGGAAGATGTGTTGGGAGCACTGAACCCAAAATGAGGAATCTCATTTGATCTCTGGTTCAATGGATACAGCTCTTTGCTATATGGAGGGTTGTATCCCTCAGGGTCCCTGCAATAGTCTCAACAATGTGTAAAAACCTAAGAATGAAAGTCCAATAAAAGCTTATTAATATTGATAAAAAAATCTGAGGACATCGCCAACACATTTCCAGACTCAAAACTCCCTTCATCAAGGTCAAGAAACAAGACCATATAACAGTGATGGTGAACCTTGGCACCCCAGATGTTTTGGAACTACGTTTCCCATGATGCTCAACTACACTATAGAGTGCAATAGCATCATGGGAAATGTAGTTCCAAAACATCTGGGGTGCCAAGGTTCACCATCACTGCCATATAAAATAATGTAAATTTGGAAGACCAGAAAATTTTCAAGCAAACCAAAGTATGGTGCACTATCAAATTATATGTGTAAACTTCTAAAATCTGTTTACACCTATCATAAAAAGTCTATATTATCGGGAAACTGTCTATACACATCATTAAAATGTCAATATAAATACATAACATTATTATCTCTATTCTGCTTTCCACTATAACAATTCAGTGAAAAAAGTGATAAATGTAAGTGGGTCTAGAAGTATCCTCTATACTAAGTATAGACGACCGTGAACACTCAAAAAAAAATTATATATAAAACAATACAAATTTGTTATAAAGAGTAAATTACATCATACAACATGAATAAAACTAAAAAAAAAAAACATGATATACAGAAACAGTCCATAAATGGAAGAGGCCCAAACCAACTGTCAGGGAGACGGATGAAATCCAACACATTTCAACTAGTGGGGTAAGGGTCTTCTTCAGGGAGAAGGAATGGGCTGAGGACTTCCAGGTGAATACAAACAATCTACAATGTATACAATTTAATATAGTCATAATTACACATAGGATTCAAAGTATCACATATTTGGTAGACTAATCAACTTAATCATTGTCAGTAGACCTAGAACAGAAAGACATGAATATTGGTATCAGTACTGACCTCATGTGTTGCGTGTTTCAAACAATGGACATTATACGCTCAACATAGAAGAGTAGAACAGAGACGACTAAGAGGGGGCCATGCAAGCTAGAGCAGGGTGGAAATAGATAAATTTACTTGCATTATAAAACATTATTTTCATTTTTTGGTCCTAGGTTCGCTGCTGGTTATTTAATCGTGCATTCTTCCAATGTAAAGAGAATTCTTCCCACTAACTTCCAATCTAAGGGACATTATTCCGACTGACCACCAATGTAAGGAGACATTCTTCCCACTAACCTTGAATGTAAGGGGACATTCTTCCCACTAACCTTGAATGTAAGGGGACATTTTTCCCACTAACCTCCAATGTAAGGGACATTCTTCTCACTGACGACAAATGTAAGCGGACATTCTTTCCACTAACCATGAATGTAAGTGACATTCTTCTTTCTGAAGTGGTATGTGATAGTGAAAAGCGCCCCCTATCACATACCACTTCTTGTACAAAAGGTTTATTGAAAGAAATTCACATCAGTGAGACAATACAAGAATAGCATAGATCTGCCAAGAACATTACAAAAATCTGTGATGATGTACATATGGACATAACAGTGTTGGACTCTTGTCCGGCCCAAGATAGTCATATAGGAACATCTAAGGCTGGCCTTAGCACGCAGCCGCACCCACATACCACTTCAACACTAAAGTTAGCACATTGCACTTTAAGGGGAGCAGCTTTAATTAAATGTGCGCATTTATTTCTGCAGCACGAGGTTCCTACCATTCTCTCGTTCTTCTTACTGACCATCAATGTAAGGAACATTCTTCCCATTGATCACCAATGTAAGGAACATTCTTCCCAGTGACCTCCAATGTAAATAACATTCTCCTCACTGACCTTCAATGTAAGGGACGTTCTTCTCACTGACCATCAATGTAAGGGACGTTCTTCTCACTGACCATCAATGTAAAGGACATTCTTCCCCTTTCCCTCCAATGTAAAGGACATTCTTCCCCTTTCCCTCCAATGTAAGGGGCAGTCTTCCCACTGACCACCAATGTAAGGGACATTCTTCCCACTGACCACCAATGTAAGGGACATTCTTGCCACTGACCTCAAATGTAAAGGGCATTGTTCCCCCTGACCTCCAATGTATGGGGACATTCTTCCCACTGACCTCCAATGTATGGGGACATTCTTCCCACTGACCTCCAATGTATGGGACATTCTTCCCACTGACCTCCAATGTAAGGGACATTCTTCCCACTGACCTCCAATGTATGGGGACATTCTTCCCACTGACCTCCAATGTATGGGGACATTCTTCCCACTGACCTCCAATGTATGGGGACATTCTTCCCACTGACCTCCAATGTATGGGGACATTCTTCCCACTGACCTCCAATGTATGGGGACATTCTTCCCACTGACCTCCAATGTATGGAGACATTCTTCCCAACAAGCTCCAATGTAGGGGACATTCTTCCCACTGACTGCCAATGTAAGGAACATTCTTCCCACTGACCTCCAATGCAAGGGATATTCTTCTCACTAATCACCAATGTAAGAGACATTCTTGCCATTGACCTTCAATGTAAGGAACATTTTTCCCACTGACCTCCAATGTAAGGGACATTCTTCCCACTGACCTCCAATGTATGGGGACATTCTTCCCACTGACCTCCAATGTATGGGGACATTCTTCCCACTGACCTCCAATGTATGGGGACATTCTTCCCACTGACCTCCAATGTATGGGGACATTCTTCCCACTGACCTCCAATGTATGGAGACATTCTTCCCAACAAGCTCCAATGTAGGGGACATTCTTCCCACTGACTGCCAATGTAAGGAACATTCTTCCCACTGACCTCCAATGCAAGGGATATTCTTCTCACTAATCACCAATGTAAGAGACATTCTTGCCATTGACCTTCAATGTAAGGAACATTTTTCCCACTGACCTCCAATGTAAGGGTCATTTTTTCCACTGACCTCCAATGTAAGGAAAATTCTTCCCACTGGCCCTGATGCAAGAGACATTCTTCCCACTGACCTTCAGGGACATTCTTCCTAATGACAGCCGATTAATTAAATTAAACTGGGGTTTCCTTAATTTTTTTTAAGGGTCCAGGGTTTAAAAGGTTGCGAAAGGCTGACCTGGACAAAGCCAACATTAGATCCTTCATCAGTTACCAGAGTAATAAGTGGTAGGACCAGCCTTTTCTGTTGTAATTTAAAAAATATATGTGTTACTATGTTAATTTTGATCTATATCTGAGTTGTTGGGTTTGCCTTCAGGTTTGTCACCAGAACAATCTCAGTCATTGTAATAGGTCACTAATAAGATTTACTATGTACTTTCCCAAATTGACTGCTAAGAAGGAGGGTCTGCCTCCATTATCATCATCTGGGCAATCTCATGTGCTGTAATTCGGAGAATCATTCACACATCTGTGTAGCATTCTCAGAAGGTATCTCTGCTAGTGAAACTTCTTTTGCGGGAGATGCTTCTAATGTGACTACCAGCTCTGTGCCGAACTTCTGGAGCAAAGCAGCCACTCCAGCCAGTGACTGAGTCACTCCAGCCAGAGCCTGTACAAGAGCGGCATACAGAATGATCCTGTCTGCCATATTATAGAGAAGCGACAGTGATGGAAAATCACTGTGTCTGCAGATTGAAAGGGAAAGGTCATCCTTAATGGTGTTAAATTACAAAATGGCTGGTGTAGCAGTGATGTATGATTTACTGGATTATTATTATTATTTTTAGCAAAAGTAGACTTTGCCTTTACTTCCTGCACTTATTATTATTCGGGGATGCTGTGAATTCTGGGAACTTGGACTAATTTGCTGTATTTGTCAAAGTTACAAACATCGTCCTATATAGGGCAGCTTTTATTTATAGCTTTCCTATAACATCAGAGTCCAGGATCCAAGACTCCGGCAATTGTGCTCATTATACCGAATATATTACAGACATTTAGTGCTGGAACAGCAGTAGCTCAGTACAAGTCAGAAGTCAGCACCTGTAATGTATGGAGGTGTGCCGGGAAGAGAACGGGGATGGAAAGAACTTTGTTGACTACTGGCCATGTTTGGGCAATGATGTCACATTACATTGTGGATAACAGCCCGGGGAGCTGTCATTCAGTTATTGTTACCATCAGGATTGGTTGCCTGCATCTGCATGTCAAATTTTTTTTCTTTCTTTGGCGGGTGTCATTGTCAATGGATTTACATCAAGGGACATGTTTTTGGGATTTTTAGTTTGTGTCAAATGTTTGGTGTCTTTTTTTTCTAGGTTACTGTATCTGCCAATCTGATAACCAAATCTGGCAAAGTACCCATTTTGATGAAGACAAAGGCCTCTTCCCCACAATCCTGGACCGGTGGTTGTGGGGGTCCTATCGGAATGTGGAAGCCAATAAAATAATACCAGGGTGTGGTATCTGTTGGACCCAGTGCCGGGACAAGATCATCCAGTGCCCAGGGCAAAAGATGCCAAACTGCTCCCCCCTCCCATTTCTTTTAGGGTTTAGGGTGCCCCCATCCCTGCAATAAACCATTGTGCCCAGGGCAGCCGCCCCTCCTGCCCACCCCTTGTCCCGGCCCTGGTTGGACCCATTGTCATTATTATTAAAGGAGGCCAATGCCGCATACACACGATCGGAATTCTCGTCGGTAAAAGCTCTAAGGGTTTTCCCGACGGAATTCGGCTCAAGCTGTCTTGCCTACACACGGTCACACCAAATTACGATAGTTTAGAGCGCAGTGACGTACAACACGTACGACGGGACTAGAAAAAGGAAGTTCAATAGCCAGTAGCCAATAGCTTCTGTCTCGTAGTTGAATCTGAGCATGCCTGATTTTTGGCATGTCGGAATTGCATACACACGATCAGAATTACCAATAGGAAGTTTTTCCGTTGGGAAAATTGAGAACATGCTATCAATTTTTGGCTGGCGGGAATTCGGACAGCTAAATTTCCGATGGAGCATACACGCGGTCGCGTTTTCCAATGAAAAGCTCTCATCTGTCTTTTTCTGGCCGAAACTCTGATCGTGTGTATGCGGTATTACAGATTCCAATAAGCTCCCCACTCTCAGACCCCCACAACCACCGAGCCAGGGTTGCGTGGAAGAGGCCCTTGTCTTCATCAAAATGGAGGCAGGGTGCTTTGCTAGATTTGGTTGTCAGATTGACAGATGCATCTTCCTTTGATTTCAGAGAGGTTTGGGTTCGGCATCTGAACTTTTTTGCAGTTCATGGAATCCCTGCTTAAATCAAACCCATGGAAGTTCAGCTCACCATTACTCAGGAGTTTACAGCAGGAGGGCCTAGGATTTTAAAGGTGGAAATTACTTTTTAGAGGGGGTCACAAGACTCTCTGTGGATTATTCCTCATGAATTTGCGTCAATAAATCAGTCACAATTTTATTTTTTTACTCATTTGTTTTTAATTTTTTGAACTTGCCCATTACTTTAGAAACTATAGTTGTAGAGCCAAGCTCACTTGTTTTAAAATTTTTGCTTTTTCCACCACTGGACAGTTGTGGGTTTCTCTAACAACACAACCCAGGTTGGTGGAAGAGGTTTCTTAGAGGAGTCACAAAACTCTCTGTGGATCGTTGCTCTTATTACTTTTTTTGCATTGCCTAACACTGGACATTTGTGGGTAACTCCAGCAGCAGAAGCAAGGATGGATTGTGGATTGGGTAGAAAGAAAACAAATTTCCACTTCAAATAACATTTGGTTTTTACCTGCTCAGGTGACCATGATCTAATCAGGTGGAAGCTGCTGTGGGGGTGCAGGCTGGGAGTGGATCCGTCCTGGCCCAAACCATTTCTCGCTCCATCCAAGCCATCACCCAAACGCTTTTCACCCCAACTACGAGGCTTAATCATGGAGGTCATTCTATTTTTACTGTTGGTCTCCATATGGTGTGGTCAGTGAAACCTCATGAACACTCATATTATGTTTACTACTAACTTATGGGGGTGCTTTTATAGACCACATTACATGGGTGACTCATCTTCTACATGGTGGTACTATTTCAGTAAATATTATAGGTGTCTAAATTCAATTTTTTTATTTTTTGTTAATACTTTTTTTTTTTTTTTAGGGGATTCAAGGGGTCCAAGGATTAACTGGAAGTCCTGGTGAAAGAGGACCTGTTGGAGACGTTGGGCCCACAGTACGTACATGGGATCCTGACCTAGCTAGATGCTGGATGGTCCATTTGTGGTCCGGGGCAGGTTCTATAAATTTGGTGCCTTCACAAAACAGGGAATCATGGGAAATCGTGCAAACTTGCTTGAGTAAGAATAGGGTGTAGGTTAGAGGGGGCAAGGGGCTGCCTAAACCACCCAATAGAGGAAACGTTTTTACATGACCAGCACTAGCTTGATCTACCATTGATAGGATCTTGTGAATTATGGCAGATTACAGAGGTTTTACAGCTTCTCTGTCGTAAGCTGCTATATGCGAGATGACGCAAATGACACTTTGAAAAATATTTTCGAGGATCCTGGTGACTGTGTGTAATGTTCTTCTTTGCATTAATTGAATGTCATTAGTTCATGAAGCAGATCCAGAATACTAACACTTAGCAAACAGTTATATGAGGTGTGGAATTGTGTTTCCATTTAAAGCAGCGTGGCAGTAGCTATTTTAGGATTAGCTTAACTAAAGTGATATCGCTCAAGTACAGTGAATGGATAGGCTGCATTGTCATTGATATAATTAGTTTCTAGTGAATGGAAGGGCTGCATTCTCACTAATGTCACTAAAGAAATGATAGGTCAAATTCTCAGTGATGTCACCAGACTCTAATGAAAGTGTAATTCCCATCAGGGCTGATGTAGCTGAACAGGTTATTTCCCAAATTGTGCAGAGGCAGCCAGGCACACAGCAATAGTCCATTCACTCCGGCTCATCAAACAGTCTAGGGGATTGTCTTTTTTCTGGATTTTACTGCTTGTAGGAACTGGAAAGGGGACGTGGGTGATGTGGGATTCTGTATTTTATTTTTTGTAGGAACTGGGTGGGGGATGTGGGTGACGTGGGTTTCTGTATTTTAGTCCTTGTAGGAACTGGGCAGGGGACGCGGGTGATGTGGGATACTCCAAAATGCTTGAGCGCAATTTTTAAGAGGAGCACTCTCTCTCAACAGTAGTGACACTGTCTTTTCACCCACAGCTGGAATAGGTTGTAGAACAGGTGTAGCTAGACTGAAACAGTTTATAGGTTCACGGCTGGGGAACCTTGAAGCAGCTTGCAGAACAGGTATAACTAGACTGGAACAGTTTATAGGTTCACGGCTGGGAACCATCAAGCAGCTTGCAGAATAGGTATAGCTAGACTGAAACAGTCTATAGGTTCACAGTTGGGGACCATGAAGTAGCTTGCAGAACAGGTATAGCTAAACTATGGAATAGTCTGTAGGTTAAAGGCTGGGGGCCATGAAGTGGCTTTAAGGTGCAGCACAGAAGAAAGGCTCTACTCACAGAATCCTGGAATAGGATTAGTCCATAGCTGTTCACGGCTGGGGAACCTTGAAGCAGCTTATAGAACAGGTATAGCTGGACTGGAACAGTTTATAGGTTCACGGCTGGGAACCATCAAGCAGATTGCAGAATAGGTATAGCTAGATTGAAACAGTCTATAGGTTCATGGCCAGGGACCATGAAGTAGCATGCAGAACCGTTATAGCTAGACTGGAACAGTCTGTAGGTTCACAGCTGGGGACCATGAAGTAGCTTGCTGAACAGGTATAGCTAAACTATGGAACAGTCGGTAGGTTAAAGGCTGGGGGCCATGAAGTGACTTTAAGGTGCAGCACAGAAAAAAGGCTCTACTAACAGAATCCTGGAATAGGATAAGTCCATAGCTACAGACTCTCGTAAAGTAATCCAGCATCCAGTTCCAGGTGCACCATGGGCAGGCAGCCCCTTCCTCCTATCAGCTCACTGATCCATTCTCTCAGGAGGGTGAAAGAGAATCTCTTCAGGGCCCCAGACTATTTAACAGCATCCCAACCACCAACTGCCCCCCGCCCCTGGATTAGCTAGGCCCTGTTTAATATTCAGGCTGGTCATTTGAATTCTCCCTCCCTAAGCTCTAGAATCTTCTTTTAGAGGCAGGGGGAAGCAATTAACTCCCAGCCTGTTAAGCCCTGAATAGACCAGACTAATCAATTACTGCTCCCTGCATACAGCAAGAGTCAAAAATGTTACTTACCTAGCAGCCTAACTAGAAAGGTGCTACAAAAATATAGGCTGCATTCTCAGTGATGTCATCAATATCTAGTAAATGGATAGGCTGCATTCTCCAAGGTGTCAGTGATCTCTATATTTATTTATAGGGTTGTATATTCTGTGGGTTCATCAATTGCTCATTATTACTTCTCTGTTTTTTCACAGGGTCTTCCTGGCACCCGAGGCGAAAAAGGGGAGAAGGTGAGTTTCAATGAGCACAGCTCCATACAAAGACTAATTGCCTGTCTATTGACCTCAGCCTCGTGTTCTGCGATAGAGCAAGACAGGAAATCATTTCTCTCCTCATCAGTTCCTTTATTGTAGACATTTCCTCAACAGGACAACTGTTATTTTCAATTATGCCTTTTGCTAAACAACACGTACTAAATTTTTCCAGTTTGACTGGAACTTAGCTTAGCCTGTTGTGCTTATAAATTCTTTACAACAATATTCTACTTTAAGCTCACATCTCTTAAAAACAGGGGGAACCTCAATCTGCCGCCACCATTTACCATTTGGTTAATCAGGTGTGTGAGAGACTCATACAGGGTAAGTGCTTGTCAACTGGGTGTCCACTGCTGAGAATTTTTAGTGGTCGGTGGCTATTTCTTGATGTAGTTATATATGGAATTATATTGCCTCTTCTGCATATTATCATTTCTCAGCTCACATGGTAAAACTGGAAGCAGTGCTGCAGGAGAAAGATGTACAACCTGTCCCCCTCTGGGATTTGGAATTAAAACCAGGAGAACCTGGACCGCCAGGACCTCCGGGGCCACCAGGAGAACAAGGAGCACCTGGATTTAATGGTGCTTTCGGACAGCCAGCCAGGAATGGATACCCAGGAGAACGAGGTATAATTTCTTATTCTTCAGCCTTTATAAATGATTGTCTAGGGAAAGGGGGACCGTAGGTGAATCATGCTTTCCTATTCATTTTTTGGTCCTACTTATCCAAAGGACAATCTTGGATTCTGTCTTGCTGGGCCTTGAAGTTTACCCAACAGGTATACTTGACTTGAACTGGGGAAATTTTATACAGATCTAATTGTTTCTGGATCCTATCTTGTCTTGGATGTCTGAGTACAAGTGGCTGTATTTGAGCAGATTATTGTCCAAAACTAGACGGTAGATGCTAAATAGGTGAGGGCAGGATCTGGTTGGAAGTGCTTCTTTTTGAAGTTGAACTGTGAAACCAGATTTTTCCCTTGGTTTTGACTGCCATTTTTAGTGGTTAGTCTACGTCAGGGATCTCCAAATTTTCTAAGCAAAGGGCCAGATTACTGCTCTTTAGACTTTAGGGGAGCCATACTGTGACCAGTGGAAGTAGAAAATGTCCCAACATTAGTGGTCATAAACAATGCCCCATCATTGGTTTGAATGGAAGGAAAAGTGCCCCATTGTTGGTATCAATGGGAAGAATAGTTCCCCATCAATGGTGTCAGTGGGAGGAATAGTGCCCCATTAGTTGTCAGCTGGTGGAATATTGCCCCAAGGGCCAGATAAAGGTAAGCCAAGGGCCACATCCAGCCCCTGGGCCACAGCTTGAAGACCACTAGTCTACTTTGTTGAGCTTAGTTTAAGAATTCAGTCCAAAGGTGGACTGATACTGCTCAGTTGAAAAATGGTATGATGGGTTGAGTCACTAATTAGCTTCTTATATGTCTGGTTTGCTTCAGCTACAATATCCCCCACTTTAGTTTGTTTTTTGTTTTTTTCTGGTTGATCATGAAGTCTAACCGTGACTGATAAAATGGGTTTTCCCAGAATATCCATTCCCTTTTGCTTCCTTCATTACACTGAGAAAATTAAAAATCTTAGAGCTGATGGTACACTATATGGCCTAAAGTATGTGGAAACCCTTCCATGGCAACTACATATTACTAGTGTCCAACACGTTCATACAGGTCTAATGGTCAGGTGTCCACCAACTATTTGCACACCAAACAATTACATGGTACGTGGGTAAGTTGTGGGTGTTGTAGTGATAAAATGGGTGCTGTAGTAATAAGATTGATGACACCATTAATAATAATTAAAAAAAAAAACTCTTAATTGATTTCATTCCCACAGCATCTACTAATTTGTGAAATATCAGTTTCTAGTTTCGTATTGCTTTTTATGTTTTCGTGCATGGCCTCTGTTAATATTTTAGGGTCCAAAGGACATCAAGGAGAGAAGGGAACTCCAGGACAAAGTAGAGAAGGCTCAGCAGGACCTTCTGGAGCTATAGGTAACCACTTTATTCTAGTAACTAAACACCCTGACTTTTTGTTTTAGAGCACAAATATTTACGGTATTTATTTTCCCCTCCAGGTCTTCCAGGAAAGGATGTCTTTGGAAATTCTGGGCCCATGGGCTTTCCTGGACAGCCTGGTCCCCCTGGGAATCCAGGAATCCCTGGACATTATGGGCCTCCGGGGGTAGTAGGTGGCTGTGACTCTTCTTCGTGTTATTTATCAGGTAAGTGGAGAGTCCTGGTGCCTTCTGCATTCACTACACTAGTAGTTGTCATAAAAAGTCAAGGAAATTGCCAACCAAATAGAGATGCTGCTTATCAATTATCCTGTACTGTATATTTTTAGTGGTTCTTGCTGTACGGCCTGCGGTAATAGAAAGGTTGCTTTATTTTCCTAATGCTCAGGTATCGGCATATTGGGTCAATTTCATCAAGGGATCTGAAATAAAAATGTCTATTTCATAGTATACACCAGCTGACCTTGCATTTTGCAGTGCAGATGTGAATCTGATTGAATGCTAAGAGAAAGAACAATTCTTATTTTAGACATCAAAAATTACCCCATTATCATTGTGTCATTTGGATGTCTGTGTGCCATTGTTCTTGAACTCTAAGTGTCAATGTATCCTTATTCTGAATTTTTGTTGTTCTCTTATGTCTATGTGTAATCTAGAATTCTAAGTTCCAGTGTAACTTTTTCTGGAGTGTCGTGTACTTCAGCTGTCTCTTTTTTTTTTTTTCCAGCACCCCAAGAGACAATGTACCCTTGTTCTGAGATTTGTGTTCCTGAGATGTCTACAATAGAATCCCAATTGTCAGTGTACTCCTCTTCTAGGGTTTTGTGTTCTTCAGGTGTCTCCTCTTTTTAGAATCCCAAGTGTCAGGGTACCCTTGTTCTTAGGTTTTGCATTCTTCAGTTGTCCATGTATGTTAATTATGGGACCACAACTATCAGTTTACCTTTGTTCTGGGGTTTTGTGTTCTTCACTTGTCTCTTCTTTTTAGTCAGGGATCATTTTAGATCCCAAAGTGTCAGTATAACCTTTGTTGTGAGGTTTTGTATTTGTGTACCCTTATTCTTGGGTTTTGCATTTCTCAGTTGTCTATGTATAATAATTATGGGGCCCCAACTATCAGTTTACCCTTGTATTTTTCAGTGGTCTATATACAGTATGTTTGTTCTGGAACCTTAAGTGTCAGTGTATCCTTGTTTTGGGGTTCTGCATTCTTCGACTATCTTTTCATTCTAGAACCCCAGGTGTCAGTGTATGCTTGTTTTTTGCATTTTGTTTTCCTCAGTTATCCCTTCATTCTAGAATTCTTCGTTCTAGTCAGTGTGCACTTGTTGCTCTGAGTGTACCCTTGTTTTAGGACTGTTCTCCTCTGTTCATTCTGGAACCCCAGGTGTCAATATACCCTTGTTATGGGGTTTGCATTCCTTCGTTGTCTGCTGTATGTATCTCTATTATGTATCTCTATTTTAGATCCCCAAGTGTCAGTATACCTTTGTTGTGGGGTTTTGTTATTTTTGGTTGTCCATATCTGTATTCATTCTGGAACCTTATGTGTCAGTGTATCCATGCTTTAGAGTTTTACATTCCCTGTACCCTTAGTTTAGGGTTTTGTATTCTTCAGTTATCTCTTCATTCTAGAACCCTAAGTATCAGTTTACCCTTAGTCCTCAGTTGTCTATGTATAATAATTATAAGGGCCCAAGTATCAGTTTACCCTTGTATTTCTCAGGCCGCGTACACACGGGCGGACTGTTCGCCCAACTTTGTCCGCTGAACAGTGTTTGGGCGGACAGTCCGCTCGTGTGTGGGCTTTCAGCGGACAGTTTCAGCGGACAGTTTGACGAACAAGGTTTTTCGGAAATTCCGTAAAACTGTCCGCTGAAACCTTGTTTGAGCGAACAGTCCGCCCGTGTGTAGGCTTGTTCGTCAAACTAAGTTCCGCGCATGCTCAGAAAGGATTTACACGCCGAAAGTTATAATGCAGTGTATAGGACGTCGTATTTTCCGTCCCGTCGTACGAGCCGTTCACGTCATCGCGCACGGTTTCAGCAAACTGTTCGTTCGTCGTGTGTGGGCATGTCCGTCCATGCTAATTTTGAGCGGACTGTTTGCCGAAACTGTTGGACGGACAAAGTTGGGCGAACAGTCTGCGCGTGTGTACGCGGCCTCAGTTGTCTGCCCTGTTTCCCCGAAAATAAGACCTAGCGTGATTGTCGGTGATGGCTGCAATATAAGCCCTACCTCCCAAATAAGCCATTGTAGGTTATTTTTGGGGTAGGGCTTATTTTCCGGGGAACCAGGGTAAGGGTATGTATGCTTGTTCTGCAACCTTAAGTGTCAGTGTATCCTTGTTCTGGTGTTCTACATTCCTCAGCTATCTTTTCATTCTAGAACCTAAAGTGTCAATGTACCCTAGTTTTAGGGTTTTGTATTCCTCAGTTGTGTCTTCATTCTAGAATCCCAAGTATCAATGTACCATTGTTCTGGGATTTAGCGCTCCTCCGATGTCAATGTCTCCTTCCAAAACCTGACATACAATTGTCTAATTGTTGTTTGATTTTATTATATATATGCTGGCTGTATAGTAGATGATGTACACTGGGTAAACCTTGGCACCTCTGTTTCTCATTTCCAGGAGATGAAGAACTGAATGTTATCCCTTGAACGTTTTCTGCTAAAGCATACAATGTAGAGATCCGGTGGAGCATGGCTCTCATGGTGTCACCAGCTGCTTTCACTAACATCACAGCTGGATACATCAAAGACATGGTACAGGTTTAAAATGTCATCCTGCAGGTTTGAGCTTTTCTGCAGTTGGCACGCAGGTACCTGGCGCGCAGTACAGAGGGCAGCGAGAAGTCTGCCGGATTCTATCCTACGGAGTGATGTTTAATATCTGTGGCGTGTTTCCACTATTAGTGTTTTCAACAGAACTTCAAAGGTCCTGTGCTGACAAAAGAGGATATTTAGAGAGAAACATCAAACCAAAATTTGTTTGAAATCTTCTTTGCTTGTTTTTTTTTTAAGAATCAGTTTGTTAAGCTTTTCCATGGAACTTCTAAAGCAGAGATTGGCTGTCCAAACTGGAAAAGCTTTGACCCGGTCTTGGGATTTACGACTATAAGCTTCTTTACAATGGAAGGCAAGGAGCAGTACTGTGCAGGAACCCACAGAAGCCACCATTCACTTTTGAGCAGCTAGCATAATGAAGATAATTACTGAATGGTTGCATGGCACACACTGCTCTTTTTATTGTATTGTTGTTTAGGACCCTTGTCTGAGCTGTATTTGGTCCATTTCTACTAACAAATGTTCGTGAATTACTTTTTAAATGCTGTCTTACTACTTTGTGAATACACTTGCAATAAATAAGAACCCTTAGAGGGTCAAATGCCTAAGCAATTGTCTTCTGCTTCTGTTATGCTGCCTTACAGTACTAATAAAGAACAATTTTTTAACTTTTTTTTTTTTCCAGCGTGTTGACTTCTTCTATTTCTGTGGAAAGGTTGATCGTTTTAAGAAACTCTAATGCCGCGTACACACGATCGACACATTCTGACAACAAAATTACAAATGTTGGCTCAAACTTATCTTGCATACACACGGTGACACAATGTTGTCGGAAATTCCGAACGACAAGAACGCGGTGACATACAACACTACAACGAGCCGAGGAAAATGAAGTGTGGCTCTTGTGCTTGATTCCGAGCATGCATAAAACTTTGTGCTTCGGAATTGTATGCACACGATTGGAATTTCCAACAATGGATTTTGTTGTCGGAAAATTTTTGATCCAGATTTCAAATTTTGTGTGTAGGAAATTCCGATGGAAAATGTCCGATGGAGCCTATGCACGGTCAGAACTTCCGTCAAAACGCCCCTATCGAACATTTTCTATCGGAAGATTTGACCATGTGTACGCGGCATTAGACCTATGTGTAGCAGATATACCTAATTTTGGTTTATGTATTCTTAAGCATCTATAATTATTCATTTTGTAACTGTTCTCCACATTGCCCTTAGTAGTAAGACTCTCATATTATAGACCAGCCTTTCTCAACCAGGGCTACATGGTACCCTAGGAGTTTTCCAGGAGTTGTTAGTGGTTCCTTGAGCTATGGCTGATTTCCTATCTGAGTGTGTCGACATAATCTTTAATGCTACTTGGTAGACCTTTTTAATTGTCTGTAAGCATGGCATTCTGGCCATCAGTGGTCTCTTCTGACCATCAAAGTAAGAGTTATTCTTTCCATTGACCCCCAATGAATTCAATTTTGCAGAGGTTCCCTGAAACCTGAAAATTATTTCAAGGGTTCCTGTAAGATTGAAAGGTTGATGAAGGCTGTCGTAGACTGGACATGGAGAAATATAGGCTACAATTGCATTCTATCTATCTATCTATCTATTGATCCTAGCGGCTGCCATTTTTGCTTTGGTGTATTTAGTACATACACATGCTGGGGGTGATCAGCTTGCCAATGAGTGATGTTGGGGGTCAGGTGTGTTGTATACTTAAGGAGGAAGGGGCTACCTTCAAGGCCTACCTGCTCTCAATTTGCTCATTGCTATATACAGTATCTCACAAAAGTGAGTACACCCCTCACGTTTTTGTAAATATTTTCTTCTATCTTTTCATGTGACAACACTGAAGAAATGACACTTTGCTACAATGTAAGGTAGTGAGTGTACAGCTTGTATAACAGTGTAAATTTGCTGTCCCCTCAAAAAAACTCAACACACAATCATTATTGTCTAAACTGCTGGCAACAAAAGTGAGTACACCTCTAAGTGAAAATGTCCAAATCAGGCCCAATTAGCCACTTTCCCTCTCCAGTGTCATGTGACTCGTTAGTGTTACAAGGTCTCAGGTGTGAATGGGGAGCAGGTCTGTTAAGTTTGGTGTTATCACTCTCACTCTCTCGTACTGGTCACTGGCTGGAAGTTCAACATGACACCTCATGGCAAAGAACTCTGAGGATCTGAAAAAAAGAATTGTTGCTCTACATAAAGATGACCTAGGATATAAGAAGATTGCCAAGACCCTGAAACTGAGCTGCAACATGGTGGCCAAGACCATACAGCGATTTAACAGGACAGGTTCCTCTCAGAGCAGGCTTCGCCATGGTTGACCAAAGAAGGTAAGTGCATGTGCTCAGCGTCACATCCAGAGGTTGTCTTAGAGAAATAGACATATGAGTGCTGCCAGCATTGCTGCGTCTTCTAAAGATGATGCACAAGAAAGCCTGCAAACAGTTTGCTGAAGACAAGCAGACTAAGGACATGGATTACTGGAACCATGTGCTGTGGTCTGATGAGACCAAGATAAACTTTTTGGATTAGGTGGTGTCGAGAGTGTATGGCAGCAACCAGATAAGGAGTACAAAGACAAGTGTGTCTTGCCTACGGTCAAGCATGGTGGTGGGGGTGTCATGGTCTGGGGCTGCATGAGTGCTGCCGGCACTGGGAAGCTACAGTTCATTGAGGGAACCATGAATACCAACATGTACTGTGACATACTGAAGTAGAGAATGATCCCCTACCTTTGAAAACTGGGCAGCAGGGAAGTATTCCAACATAACGACTCCAAACACACCTCCAAGACAACCACTGCCTTGCTAAAGAAGCTGAGGGTAAAGGTGATGGACTGGCCAAGCATGTCTCCAGACCTAAACCCTATTGAGCATCTGTGGGGCATCCTCAAAGAGAAGGTGGAGGAGCGCGAGGTCTCTAACATCCACCAGCTCTGTGATGTCATCATGGAGGAGGGGAAGAGGACTCCAGTGGCAACCTGTGAAATTCTCGTGAACTCCATGCCAAAGAGAGTTAAGGCAGTGCTGGAAAATAATGGTGGCCACACAAAGTATTCACACTTTGGGCCCAATTTGGACATTTTCACTTAGGGGTGTACTGACTTTTGTTACCAGCGGTTTAGACATTAATAGCTGTGTGTTGAGTTATTTTGAGGGGACGGCAAATTTACACTGTTATACAAGCTGTACACTCACCACTTTACATTGTAGCAACGTGTCATTTCTTCAGTGTTGCCACATGAAAACATAGAATAAAATATTTACAAAAATGTGAAGGCTGTACTCACTTTTGTGAGATACTGTATGTTCCAAGTTAGGAGCTCAGATAGTTTTGAGTTAGGAACCACACAATGCAGAAGGTACCCCTTGACGTGGCATTACAGATTATGTATTTTCAAATGTGAAGGCACACCCTAAGGCCACCATTATAGTAGTGTTGTTGGGAACAAGGTTCGTTGAACCAGACAGAATTTTCCCAGTTCTCCACCCTTCCACTGTCTGTGTTTTTTTTTTTTTCTGCTTTGCATATTCTAATATTGGCTGTTTTTTTATGATAATTATTGTACTGCAGACTAGCGATAAGCTCTCCTGGCCCCAGTCAACATCTCTAATGTTCATCAACCAAAGACCCCCTCCCAGGCAGTGAATATTTTCATGATGCTCGGAGACGTACTTCATACACTTGAGATTCTGGCCTTCATAAAAAACCCTGGAACACGGCTTTTAGCCTGGCACCAGTGATCATGCCTATTTTAGAGTCTCGTGGGTCATGCTGTAACTCCATTGTCGGTAATCTGTTCAAGTGCAGAAATGGAGTTGCTGTTGCATGTCCATGTTTTATTGAGCTCCGCGTTATGTAAGTATAAAATATTTGCCAGATTTTGCTGAAGGGAAAGGTTTGTTGATTTGCTTGCCTTATATATATCTATATCTATATATATATATATATATATATATATATATAGATATATCTATATATATATATATATATATATATATATATATATATATATATATATATATATATATATATATATATATATATATATATATACTTGAAAAGCAGAACTCCAAGCAAACGCTAAAACTTAAATTTATATAAAGAAGATGTTTAAAGTTTTGGAATTTTGTCCCACCACTTTTGTTATATTCAACCCCCCCCCCCCGTTGGACCGCTTCATGGTTCAGCCTCCTAGCTCTCTGGGTTGCCTGTTTGCTTTTTAGATAGAAGTGATGATGCTGAATTGTTGTCTAGTGAGCAGGACGCAGGTGAATAAGAAAGCTGCAAAGCTTGCCCCGGACATGGTGCATACTTAACTATGCAATGCGGCCGTGGAGTGTGTGATTTACCAGAATGGCTGTAGAGAATTAGAATTCCCAAAGGCTGTGCAAGTCCTTTAGAAAGCCAAAAGCTTACCCGTGGCCAGCATGCTGTAGAGAGGCCATTTCTTTCTTTGTGGAATCAGCAGTCTCTCTGCAGAGGACCGAAACACCCCCTACTGACTCTAGCTAGAGATCTCCAATCAACAGGGAGCGTGAGATTTGCTGAATAGAAAATTCTTGCTCTTACTCAGCAGGGAGCATGTCGGACATCCACACTTCGGCTAAAATAAAACCATAAGTGTTCTAATCTTTCTAATGCATCCAAAACTGATGAAGGTAAAAAAAAAGGTTCCTCAAAGAGTGGGACTTTAAATGGACCATAAGCAGTGGTTTAGATATAAAAGTACAAATTTATTGAAATACAATATGAAGCATAAAGATAAAATCAAACACATGATGATGGGAATGGCTGGTGGAAGGGCTGCTTCACCTGGGAGACGCCAGCAGCCACGCTACCCCACCATAGATACAAGATCTACATGGCTATTCCAGTCACATTCTAGAGATCTGTACTGTTGGTGACCATATGCCCTTCAACTTCATGGATGCCTCTATATATCATATAAACAGTTCTCAGCTCCTACCCCTTACTGACTCGGTTCTGTGGACAAATGCCCTCTATTTTCCCATAATCGTTGGGGTATAGATTTGTGGGGTCACTGGGACATACTACAGTGAGTCTCCTGGGTTTTGCCCCCCCCCCCCAGTGGGATTTTGCATCCCTACAGGGGGAACATACTATGACAGATTCCATCCTCTTCTCGTATTTATTTATATGCGCAGCTGTGATGGTTCAACTCTTTCCTTATCTTCTGAGTTATGATTTCTCTTGGGTGAATCATTAACACATGGGATTAAGGCTATACATTTGGAATTCGTAAACCATCGAGCTCTGAAGAAGACTTGCATTATATATATTGAAACATGTTGGGCTCCTTCTGTCTTTCTGACAGTCATCTCAGGCCATTCCACCAGCCGTTTTCCAATTCTGTTCCCATCATCATGTGTTTGATTTTATCTTTATGCTTCCAATTGAATTTCAAGTTTCAATAAATTTGTACTTTTATATCTAAACCACTGATTATGGTCTGTTTAAAGTCCTATTATTTGAGGAACCTTTTTTTTTTACTCTAACTCATCCCAAAAGATGTTCTATCGGGTTGAGATCAGGACTCTGTGCAGTCAGTTTCTTACACCCCAAACTTGCTAATCCATGTCTTTATGGACCTTGCTTTGTGCACTGGTCCAAATCATTTGGTGGAGGGGGATTATGGTGTGGGGTTGTTTTTCAGGGGTTGGGCTTGGCCCTCTAGTTCCAGTGAAGGGAACTCTTAAGGTGTCAGCGTACCAAGACATTTTGGACAGTTTCATGCTCCCAACTTTGTGGGAACAGTTTGGGGATGGCCCCTTCCTGTTCCAACATGACTGCACACGAGTGCACACAGTAAGGTCCATAAAGACATGGATGAGCGAGTTTGGGGGGGAGGAACTTGACTGGCCTGCGCAGAGTCCTGACGTAAACCTAATATAACACCTTTGGGGGGGAAATAGAATGGAGACTGCAAGCTAGGCCTTCTCGTTCAACATCAGTGCCTGACCTCACAAATGTGCTTCTGGAAGAATGGTCAAACATCCCCGTAGACACACTCCTAAACCTTGTGGACGGCCTTCCCAGAAGAGTTGAAGCTGTTAGTCTGTAGGGTTCAATATTGAGTTGGCCCACCCTTTACAGCTATAAGACTGGGATGCCATTAAAGTTCATGTGTGTGTAAAGGCAGGTGTCCCAATACTTTTTACAATATAGTGCATATCTGTAACTAGAAAATCAAATGTATTGTGGCTAAACGCTCTTAGATTCATAATTAATTATTCCGCTTTCCATTCTACACATCCATGGTTGAGAACATTGGTGTCTTTCCCTCCCAGGACTTCCACTGATTACCTATTTACTACAACTTCAATTATTAGGCCATTTAGACTTTGATGTGTCAGATTGAAGAAGATGATGAGAGACTGGATGCGAGCTGTGGCTACTGACTTTCTTCGTTTTTTATGAGAGAGATTTTTCCTTTTTGGTACAAGTTTATAAATGTAAAGTTATGCACTTGGGGTCTAAGAATATACATACATCATACATACAAGGGGGAATACAATTGGGGGAATCCATAGTGGAGAAGGATCTGAGGGTTTTGGTAGATCATAAGCTCAATAATAACATGCAATGCCAAGCTGTGGTTTCCAAAGCGAGCAAAGTCTGTTCTTGTATTAGGAGAGGACTCCAGAGAGAGAGATATCATTTTGCCCCCCTGTACAAATCATTAGTAAGACCTCATCTGGAATATATGGGCACCAGTTCTCAAAAAGGATATCAGGGAACTGGAGAAAGTGCAGAGAAGGGCAACCAAACTGATAAGAGGCATGGAGGAGCTCAGCTATGAGGAAAGATTAGAGGAACTGAACTTATTCACTCTTGAGAAGAGGAGATTAAGGGGGGATATGATCACCATGTATAATATATAAGGGGTCCATATAGTGAACTTGGTGTTGAGTTATTCACTTTACGGTCATCACAGAGGACAAGGGGGCGCTCTTTACATCTAGAGAAAAAGAGATTTCATCTCCAAATACGGAAACGTTTCTTCACAGTAAGAGCTGTGAAAATGTGGAATAGACTCCCTGCAGAGGTGGTTCTGGCCAGCTCAGTAGATTGCTTTAAGAAAGGCCTGGATTCATTCCTAAATGTACATCATATAACTGGGTACTGACATTTATAGGTAAAGTTGATCCAGGGAAAATCCGATTGCCTCTCTAGGATCAGGAAGGAATTTTTTTCCCCTGCTGTAGCAAATTGGATCATGCTCTGCTGGGGTTTTTTCACCTTCTTCTGGATCAACTGTGGGTATAGAATTGGGTATATTGGGATTGTATGGTTGAACTAGATGGATTTGTGTCTTTTTCAAACTGACTAACAAAGATACCATCTTTTATCAAATTATACCATCTGCAGAAATTATCCCTGAAGAAGGAGTCAAGTGTCTCCGAAATGCGGATGTCTTTAAGTGATTTTTTGCTTATGCAACAGTTATGGACAAACAAGTACCAATATACTGTACCCATGTGGATAAATAAACGCGGACTCCCGGCGGACTCCCGCTTTAAAGTGGAGGTTCACACAAAAATGGAACCTCCACTTTTTGGAACCCCCCCCCCCTCCGGTGTTACATTTGGCACCTTTCAGGGTGGAGGCGGGTGCAGATATCACTTCCGAGCATAGACTCGGAGTCTACGCCTCTCCCAACCGACTCTCGCATGCGCAGTAGGGAACAGGGAAGTGAAGCCACAAGGCTTCATTTCCTGATTCCCTTACTGAAGATGGTGGCGGCAGCACCCGAGAGCCAAACGACAGATTGGCTTCAGGTGCCAACATCGTGGGCGCCCTGGACAGGTAAGTGTCCATATTTTAAAAGTCAGCAGCTGCAGTATTTGTAGCTGCTAACTTAAAAAAAAAAAAAATGTCGGCGGACCTCCGCTTTAAACTGCGAAGGGGGTTTTTCACTGTCAGGGCAATAGGGATGTGGAACTCTCTTGCACAATTGGTAGTGGCCTCAGGCTATATTGATCATTTTAAGAAACTCTAATACAGCGTATACACGATCGCACATTCCGACAACAAAATCCGCAGTATTTTTTCAGACGGATGTTGGCTCAAACTTGTCTTGCATACACACGGTCACACAATGTTGTCGGAAATTCCGAACACCAAGAATGCAGTGACGTATGACGAGCTGAGAAAATTGAAGTTCGATAGCCAGTGCAGAACTTCTGCTTGATTCCGAGCATGCGTGGTACTTTGTGCGTCGGAATTGTGTACACACGAACTGAATTTCCGACAACAGATTTTGTTGTTGGAAAATTTGAGATTCAGATCTCAAATTTTGTGTGTCGAAAATTCAGATGGAAAATGTCCCATTGAGCCTACACACGGTTGGATTTTCCGACAAAAAGCTCCCATCGAACATTTTCCATTGGAAAATCCGACCGTGTGTACGGGATATTAGATCTTACATCTTACAGAACACGACATACAGGGATATGGGAAATATAGACACTGACACATGTGCACCTACACAGGTTGAACTGGATGGACTATTGTCTTTATTGGACCTTACCTACTATGATACCATGATGCTATGACTATGAGTTGTGTGTATACTTCTATTTACAGAATTGACAAAAGTGTGTTCAGAAGAATGAAGCAGCTGATGACCTCCTATGCAGCAAATGTGTCTCATCTCACTGTTGTAGATGGTGAACACATATCACTTTGGCAATTGTTTAAAACATTTCGGTCCCAGAGGAAATAAACTGACTTTAATTTTGAATCTAAGAGTTCCCGACCTCTGTGTATTCTCTTTGCGCTAGAATAATCTTGGGGTATAAAGGAAAGTGAAGAGTCCAAGGTCTAAAAATATTAACTCAAGAGCCACCGCTGTAGGCTCATTGTTGGCTTGATTCTTTGGCATAATTTGGAATTGTTTTTGCTTCTGAAAAGAAAAGAATAAAAAAAAAAAAAAAAGATCACCCAGGAGACCTACATTTCTACAGATCCTATTACCTTGGCTTTTTTTTTATTTTTTATTATGATTTTGTAAAAATGTGATTGTATAGTTAGTATACACTTGTGGTTCATTAAAGAGATAACTGCGTGTGTGGTGCATTTACTTTCGTTCACCGTGCATTTGTAAAACAGAACGTGACTTTATCTAACTCAGAAGTTGTGTGTTCTAGATGGTATGAGATGCAAATTCAAATATTTGGTTAGTTTTTTTTTTTTCATTTGGCGCACTCCTTGTATTTCTGAAATAGAAGAACGAGCGCATCAATGTTTGAGCGTAGGAAACTGAATCAATTAACTTTATGGTAATGTTAAGCTAAGTATTGATTGCATTTTTTATTTTTTTATTGTGTAAATTCAGCCTTCTTCTGAAATAGAAGAACGAGCACATCAATACCTGTGCAGAGGCGATAGCTTGGAGGGTAAGAGCTCTGACTGGTCTGCTGGAGACTTGAGTTCAAATCCCTCTGAGGGAAAGCCTTGTGTGCCCCAGGTCCTCTACAGTGTCTGAACCCCATGATGGTTGGATGGGGCAATGGGAAATGTTTGTGAACCACTACCTTGTCCCTACAATTAAGAGGTTCAGGTACTGTGCAGTACCTGGGGTGAAGCCAATAAAACTTAAGTCCCTACTTTTGGAATGAGCTGCCCCTGGTAAGGGCAGCTCATTCTAATTATATATGTTGAAGTGATGGCACAGACCGTGGACCAAAGAGGCAGGGTGTCCACACATGTTATAGGCCTTTGGAGGACCTGGGACTGGAGCAGACTGGTGGGTTGTCCATGGCCTCCAGACCTTCACTCAGGTCTACATCACTTTCATGTTTCCAACTCAGAGTCTATAGCACTTATGGATTCACACTTGGAGGTCTACTGCGCTTTCATGGATTTGAACTCGGGTCTACAGCGCTCTGGGTCAGTGCTCTTATCCACTGAGCTACTTGCCTCTGCCCAGAAGCTCATCTGTTTGTTCTACTACTTCAGGAGTATAAGATTGTTAAACTTTCAAGAAGCTAAACCAAGAGTCGAACCTGCAACTCTAAAGGCTTAGCTGGGCCATGGGCTGCCTGCTAAACCCCTGAGCCAGGGAACAGCTCTGGCACAGAAGTTTAGTAGCCAGCCTTTTGACCAAAGGGTGCTTTGACTGCAAAAAGGATGAGAAACATTGGATTAGCCAAAGGTCTGTTCAGTAAATAAAGACTTGGTGAATAAGACAATGCCTTATCTGATCAATCGTTATTTCACATAATTGGCAGGCTCATGATGATTGGCATCAGGTTATCCAATATCCCTGCTGGATCCTCTCCTGCCGACGATATTCCAGGGGTGTATAAAATAGGACTTATTTTTTCTTCTTTTTTACATTTTGTAAGAATATTTTTTTCTTTTTATTCATTATTAATCCTCCTCTTGCTGGGTCTCATATTTTAAAGAGCAGTAGCCTGAGATGTTGCCCTATCACAATCGCAACAACAGAGGGTTCAGAGTCTGGGACACTGAGTTTAAGTGGCTTGCCCAGACCTGCAAGGCTTTCCCTCATTGGGAATTGAACTTGGGTCACCAGTAAAACATGTCAAGCTCTTATCCTCTGAGCTACTGTTAATTTCTCCTGGTGACGCTCAAACAGGTCCCCCTCCTCCAGTTACTAAACTACACAGCAAGGAGACCTTTTATATAGGGTGTGCTTTTTTTCATATCTTTAGATTTGAAGTTGGAGACGCATTTCTTCCATTACATAAAGGACATTCCACTTGTATTTCTTCATGGAGTACCTTTTTTCTTGACATGAAGCCATGAGTTTAAATTCCTGCAAGTTGCCTTTTAATTTGTGAATATTTTGTACTGCTGTATCAGAAAAGCCATACAAAGGACCTCTTGGATAAGACGAGAGCACTGGGCCATAGTGAAGTCCTCACTTTGAATCCTTGAAGTATGTTCTGTCTGTAGACAAGTCAGATCGTTACCTCTCAAGGAAAAAATAGTTTAGCCTAATTCTACTTGTGAAAATACTAGCTGCATGGCCATCCGTCTTACTAAATGGTGGTTGCAAAGCTTTGTCTTTGACTGCAGGCTTGTTCCAAGTCTTTCGGTCAAACTATTAAATTACAGACGGGCAACTTACATTTTCACAAGGGGGTCCAATGAGATTTTCTTTAAATGTATTTTCCGTCTTAGTTTTGGATAGAGTATGGAATGGATACAAGCACCCTTCAGGTTTCTTTTCTGTTTACTTTAATCTTTACCTGAATTTTTTTGAGGCACACAAAACAGGAACTAGGACAAATACCCTCTTGGTTGGCACCAGAATAGGTGTCCAAATTTGAATATTTTCCATCCCCTCCCCACCACGGCAACATTTTGGTTTTCCCATTATTCCCATGGTCACCAGGACAAAGAGGGGTGAGGGGGTAAAACCACATAGTTGTCCCTCATTTTACCACCCCTCAAAAGCTCCCCCTTTAGCAGGAAATGCAGTAGCTGGGTATGTACACATGCCACAGCAGGAATTATATAGCCCCTGTTGGGTTCAGCGGACACTACCACCCACCCACCAAACGCAACCCATTCAAGTGAATAGGGGCAGACTGAACCATGCAATCATGTGCAACGTGCACTGTTATGGCCCAGTAGTCTAGCATTTAGGGGGTTAAGAGTCTGAACGTAAATCACTCTTCAGAGAGGACCGTGAGTGTAAATTAGGCCATTGAGAGGTTTTCTTTTAACTTTTGGATAGAGTAAGATACGGTTAAGCTTGTCAGTTGTTTTTCTGCCCATTGGGGAAATTTTATCACTGAGGCACAACAAAAAGTGGGAATACCTCACCTAGTCGTCACCAGATTGGGTTTCTGTCCCCACTAGTAAAGTCTGTTCCTGTTCTGGTGACAACTTAAATAAAAAAAATGGACTTTCCCCTCACTTTCTCTCCCAGTAACAATAGGGAACATTTTTCCTAGTAGGGATACAGATGGCAAATCCAACATGGGGCTTTGATCCTTCCTTATGCCCCGTACACACAATCGGATTTTCCCGACACCAAATGTTGGATGTGAGCTTGTTGGCTGAAAGTCCGACCATGTATATGCTCCATCGAATTTGTTGTCGGACTTTCCACCAACAAATGTTGGCTAGCAGGTTCTCAAATTTTCCGCCAACAAAACGTTGTTGTCGGAATTTCCGATCGTGTGTACACAAGTCCGACGCACAAAAGTTCACACGTGCTCGGAATCAAGCAGAAGGAGGCGTACTGGCTCTTGAACTTCCTTTTTCTCGGCTCATCATATGTCTTGTACGTCACCACATTCCTAATTGTTGCCCAACATTTGTGTGACCGTGTGTATGCAAGACATGTTGGAGCCAACAATGTTCAAACAAAATTCAGCGGTTGTGTTGTTGGAAAGTCATCATGTATAATGTAGGACCAACGGTCCTGCATAGTAAATGAGGATGTTGAGGGTACACGCATCACCTGGAGCAAAGGGAAGAGGAGAGCACCAGCTTCTGGGGGAGTGAGAGAGAAGGTGGCTTTTTAATGGTATTCTAGACAAAAATTTAAATGTTATCAGTACAGTGTGGGGAGAGCCCCACTCCAAGGGTAGTTTTTAACTTTCAGTTTTAAAGGATAAGTGTACTTTCAGAGCATTTTTGGCCTTTTTTTTTGTCCCCCTTCAAGCTGTAACTAACCCACCCTCCACAACTCCCGGTAATTTTTTCTTCCAGAAAGCATCTTTCAGTGTTTTGCACATGCACAGTAGAAGCTTACAACCTTTTTATGGGGCTTTCTCCTGTTGCTGGAGACAACAGGATCATACATTCCCACAAAGACCATAGATGTCTACAACTCATAGATGGCCTCCATGACCTTTGGAGACAGCTATGGGTTTATACTGCACATGCGGGGACCACGCAGATTCTAGAACAGGGATATGCAATTAGCGGACCTCCAGCTGTTCCAGAACTACAAGTCCCATGAGGCATAGCAAGACTGACAGCCACAAGCATGACACCCAAAGGCAGAGGCATGATGGGACTTGTAGTTTTGCAACAGCTGGAGGTCCGCTAATTGCATATCCCTGTTCTAGAACGTTGCATTGGTTATAGCTTCATAACTTCATATGGAGGTATTAAAGGAGCATGGGTTAAGGGGACCTTCACCCATTAAACTAACATTTTCCTGGTCTCCCCCCCCCCCCCCCTTTTACAGAATTGGAAAGCGTTTTCTAATTTTTGTAAAATTTTTAGACCTTTTTTTTGTGCTGCACTTGTTTCCTTGTCAACAATTATGTGTGGAACCCTTCTGCCTCCTGGGAGGTCCACGTCACACATCCCAGGTGGCAGCCGTATTGCTGATGGGCCCCATGAGAATCTGTGCATGATGAAGTGCAAACATGATGCTGCTCTGACAGGTATTGGGGACCTGGCAAAGACCTCATAGAACAATGTAGGGTTCAGACATGCTGGGTAGAAGGGTTCTACAAGGTCCCAGATACCAAAAGCCAGCGGCATATCTGCGTATGCATGGGAATCCTCCAGGCTGCTCAGACATGCCACAGTGTGCCACATCTGGGATATCTGAAGATGGCGGAGTGGCTGGTGAAGACTTTCCCCAGGGTGATGTTCCTCTTTTATTTAGGACTTCAGGAGATAGGCAGACTCTCGGTAGACAGATCACAGATCTAACAATTATTTACACTGAAAATAACGTGTGGTGTCCCCCCAGCTGAATGCGTTTCTGACACTACAGAGTGTTGCTAGGCCACGTGTTGTCTGGCTGTGAGATTATTCTAACGAGGAGCTTGTCCGTATTGCTTAATATGCAGGGGGCGGCAGCGAGTGAGATAACAGAAATTATACAAGCCACCCTTACTCTGCCCTTCACACATTAAACGGCCCTGTTCCGCAATCCTGTTCCCCCCTCCCCCCCGCCTGTCCCAAAAGGTTTGGGCCTGCTGATGGCGCTTTACCATCGCACACATGCGGCCAGGGAATTGGTGCAGGAGTGACGCCTAGCTTTGAACCTGTCCTTCAGTCAAAGTGAGCCGTTCTGACACCTCCTGTTAGATCTGCCGGAGTATCAGAGGCGACGCGGCAGACTGAAGCGATCACAGGCTGCTCGCTCGTTGATGGAATTTTAAAGTGGAGGAAATAAGTAGGCGGCCATCGCCGGCCTCTGGCGGAAAATATTACACGGTTATCAAGTTAGTCTGATTGAAAAAAAAAAGACAATAAAAGGGGAAAAATTAAAATCCTACAATCTTACACTCACAGTTGATCCAGAAGAAAAGGAAAAAAACAGCAAAGCGTGATCCAATTTGCTCCAGTGGGGGAAAAAAAAAAATCCTTCCTGATCCACCAAGAGGCAAACGGATATTCCCTGGATAAACTCTACCTATAAATGATAGTATCCAGTTATATTATGTACATTTAGGAATCCAGGCATTTTTTTTTAAAAGCAAGCTGCTGAGCTGGCCAGAACCATCTCTGGAGGGAGTCAATTCCACATTTTCACAGCTCTTAGCCCCCGTACACATGGTCGGAGATTCCGACATCCAAATCCGTCTGAGTTATTCCGACGGATTAATTCCGGAAGAGGTCTGGAAGTGATGTTGCATACACACGGTTGGACTAAGTTGTCGGAAAATCGGATTGTACATAACGTGATGACATTATTTCGTTATGACGGGACTACGTTCAGGCTAGTAGTCAATAGCTTTGGTCTATGAATTTGATCTGAGCATGCGTGGCGCTTTGTCCGTCGGAGTAGGCTACACATGATCCGAGTATGTCCGATAGGAGCATTTTGTCGGAAAATTTTACCGGCAAGTTTGAAAAGTTGGTCCGTCGGATATTCCAACGGAAACAGTCCGATGCAGACCACACACAGTCGGAATATCCGACAAGACGGTCCGATAGGACACTCTGTTGGAATCTCCGACCGTGTGTTCAAGGGCTAACTGTGAAGAAACCTTTCCGTATTTGTAGATGAAATCTTTTTTCCTCTAGACGTAAAGAGTGCCCCCTTGTCCTCCGTGATGACCGTAAAGTGAATGACTCAACACCAAGTTCACTATATGGACCCCTTATGTATTTGTACATGTTGATCATACCCCCCCCTTTAATCTCCCTTAATAAATTCAGTTCCTCTAATCTATCCTCATAGCTGAGCTCTTCCATGCCTCTTATCAGTTTCTTTGAGAACTGGAGCCCAAAACTGAACTGCATGATGAGGTCTTACTAATAATTTATACAGGGGGGCAAAATGATATCTCTCTCTCTCTGGAGTCCATACCTCTCCTAATACAAGAAAGGACTTTACTCGCTTTGGAAACCGCAGCTTGGCATTGCATGTTATTATTAAGGTTATGACCTACCAAAACCCCCAGATCCTTCTCCAATATGGATCCCCCCTCCGTTGTACTCCCCCTAGTATGTATGATGCATGTATATTCTTAGTCTCCAAGTGCATAACTTTACATTCATTAACATTAAATCTCATTTGCCACATAATTGCCCAATTAGACATTAGCATTGAGGTCGGCTTGTAAATTGGAGGCATCCTGGAAGGACGTTATTCCACTGCATAGCTTGGTGCCATCTGCAAACACTGCAATGGTACTTTTTTGCTCCCAGACCCGATATCATTTCTAATGATAAATATAAAATAAGGGTCCCAACACTGAACCTTGGGGTACACCACTAATAACCTTAGACCATTCAGAGTAAGAATCATTAACCAACACACTATGAATTCCATCTTTTAGCCAGTTTTCTAGGCATGGCATGTTGCTGCGTGCCAGTCTCTGACCCACAGCAGGCATTCAAGGGGAAAGCAGAGCTACTGATCAGCACACTTGCTCAAGGTCAGTGACCCAGAAAGCACTGAAGCCCGAGGGGGCTAAGGGGTTGGCAAAAGAGGTGACCACCTTGGGAGCTGTAGTAGGAGGGGGTGCAGAAAGGGCAGGATCTGCAACTTATACTGTCGACAGTACACAGTGTATGAAAACACTTTGGTCTTTTCACCTTGGGTGCTAAAGAACTTTGTCCTGGCACAGATGCTATCTGACACTACCTGGTGTATCAGTAGTGCATCCCATCCAGGTGGTATGAATCCTCCTGCTTACTCCTACATCACTGCTATTTGTTGTAGTGACCACTGTGGCCAGTAGGGGCACACTATCTGACACACCTGGAAGTGTCAGATGGCAGCAGTTCCTGGGGTTCTTTAACAGTGCAAAGGTTTCTCCCTCCAAACAGGCAAGTACTTGGCCTATTCTCAAATGGGTATCACTCGCGGGGCGCCAATAGGACCAGGACAGGGTCACTTTAACCTTCAAAGACAGATGTAGAAACGCTAATTTACGAAGATTTGAACTACCTTGACTGTTAAGGCCTTGACACGCCATTTGTCAATAGGTTTACTTTAATGTGACCCTGTCACTACACAATTATGTAACTGTAAAAGTAAAGTGAAGTGAATATGATTAACTTTCTGGTGGCCTATGTGTTTCAGCTCCCCAACCGCTGCAATTATTCAGTACTTTGGGTGGGTCGAATACCCATTACCCCTCCACCACATACGGTGGTTCCTCCCGCTGGCTCATATGTCCTGTAGTGAAGTACAAGCTGGTGGGAGGAAGCACAGCATGCATCAGGGGAGCCAGTACTCTACAGCAGTGGTTCTCAACCCTGTCCTCAAGTACCCCCAACAGGCCATGTTTTGGGAATATCTCTTAGATATAATAGCTGTCCAAAATACCAAGCCATTGACTCCGATTTAAAGCACCTGTGCAAGATAAAGCAAAACCTGCAAACATGGCCTGTTGGGGGTACTTGTGGATGGGGTTGAGAGGAACCACTGCTTTACACCAATATTTCTCAACTCCAGTGAACAAGTACCCCCAACAGGTCATGTTTTCAGGCTTTCCATTACTATGCCCAGGTGATTTGATCAGTTTCATTGCCTTAGTAATAATTACCACCACCGTTTCATCTGAGGGAAAACATGACCTGTGTGGGGTACTTGAGGACTAGGGTTGAGAAACATTGCTCTACACAACTGGAAGTGGATCTTAACACACAGTCCTCTAGATCAGTGTTTCTCATCGCTAGTCCTCAAGGCGCCCTCCAACAGGTCATGTTTTCAGCCTTTCCATTATTTTGCACAGGTGATTTGATCAGTTTCACTGCCTTAGTAATTACCACAGCCGTTTCATATTAGGGAAATCCCGAAAGCATGCCCTGTTAGGGCACCTTGAGGACTGGAGTTGAGAAATGCTGGTCTAGTCCTACAGCTATGTAATTGTATGCAAGTGTCCTTCTACTGAAAGGATCACTCAAATGAAGCTGAAGTTTCCTACATAGAACACATCTTGTTATAGTTATAGATTAATCTTGTCTAGCAAACTTACATATAAAATAACGTCATTGGTTCCTTTTCGTTACCAACTAGGGTTGCCACCTGTCCGGGATTTGAACTATGTGTCCGGGTTTCAGTCCGTCTGAAACCTGGACACATTATTTAGACCAGGCTGTGGCTCCCTATGTAAATGAGATAGATTTACCTTGATGCCCCGTCTGACACAGACAGAAAGTCAAGATAAATATCCCTATATGACAGTGATGGCGAACCTTGGCACCCCAGATGTTTTGGAACTACATTTCCCATGATGCTCTGGCACTCTGCAGTGTAGTGGAGCATCATGGTAAATGTAGTTCCAAAACATCTGGGGTGCCAAGGTTCACCATTACTGGTATATGACATAGATTTGAAATCAAGGTAAGTTTCCTTATATGACGGACTGGAAGTCAAGTGAAATCTCCCTATGATGACACAGACAGGAAGTCAAAGTAAATCTTTCCATATGACACAGGAAGTTTGTAATATCCCAATAGGACATAGATGGGAAAGCAAGGTAAGTCTCCATATATCACATAGACAGGAAGTCAAGTGAAATCTCCTTATGGCAACACAGACAGGAAGTCAAAGTAAATCTCCCTATATGACATAGATAGGACATCAAGGTAAATCTCCCCATATACATCATATTTATATATATATATATATATATATATATATATATATATATATATATATATATATAAATGATTTACTTTGACTTCCAGTTTATGTCATATGGGGAGATTTCCATTGACTTTCTGTCTGTGTCATATGGGGAGATTTACTTTGACTTTCTGTTTATGTCATATGAAGGAGATTTACCTTGACAGCCTGTTGGTCATATGGAGAGATTTACCTTGACTTTCTGTCTGTGTCATATGGGGAGATTTGCCTTGACTTCCTGTCCTGTAAATACAACAGAAAGTAAAAAAGAAAACCCGTTCATCGTGAAGAGTATCTTTTCTTAGACAAATGTCACCAGGACATGTGTTCCAATTGGAAGCAATACAAACCTGACAGGTGTTCTAACCTCTCACCACTCTATATCCAAAACTAAAAATAAAACCTTATTAAGGTACGTTCACCTTTTCATTAAAAACAAAAAAGGTGAACCAACTCCAAGGTTCTCCAGACCACCTTCTACATGGTCCTCTCAGGCCACCCCTATGGATCCTGCTTCACCTAGTGGCCAGGATGCCCTGTGCTGGTGGCATAGCAGAATGCTCACATTGGCATGAGTTCATAGGTCAGCATGACCCAATGATCACCATCTGGGAGACCTTACTGGTAGAAGAAGCCTCAGATGCGCTTCTCATTGGTCAGCACAGTCACATGGCTGCGGTGACCAGTGAGCGCTTGTCATTGTAAGCATTATTATGGATACATATTCTGGGGTGGTGTATGGTAGCTGGGCCAATACACCGGCAGCACGGGGGCATCATGGCTACTATGTGCAGCGTGCTCTAGTGTGGTGGCCAAGATATTTGAAGTTAGTGATGCCACCATCCCACCTCTACACCTCGTCAAATTGTAGAATACCTTGTATTCATTAGGAAAAATGCAAAGCGATCTGTGAATGGTGGCTGTGATGAGCAAAGGACCCCTGTATTCACTGTGCAGCAGGGCAGCAGCTCAGCACAGACCCTGAAAACAGTGGTAATCACTGGAATAGTGGCGTCTACCACAGCGATCCCACAGGTGTGACATATGCATACTGCGTATATGTAAAAAGACATTCATGAAAAAAAAAGTCATTAGTGTTTGTGCCCAAATTTCTATCTTGACCAGCGCCCATTAACTCTTCCTCAACCAAGCAAATTTCACAGCAGAACGATAAGTGGGGAAAATAAAGAAATAAAAAAACAACAAAGAAAGTGTTTAGGGCCTCAGATTTATTCACAGACCCGCCAGGAACCCCCAGATGTCAGGAGGAATGCTCTTAGGTCGCAGTCAGATGTACATGACAAATATTTTAAGGATTCCTGGCTGGGGGTGGCCAGAGCCGTCTCTAAAACGCCTCTTTACCCCGGGGGGCCATCCCCTGGAGCCCGCTGGGCTCTCATGCGTTTCTGATGCGAGCTTAAATATTTATATACTGCAGACGCACGCTCCAGAACGCCTGCTCATCCCTTCTGTTCTGTGGGATCCCTCAACTCGTTCTTGTGTTTTTTTTTTATTAAAGTTCTCTCTGAATTCTCCATGCACTCATGCGCCCGACTTCCCATCCCTCTCGGATTTTTCCCCACCCAATGTCCTCCTGGTGGGATGGAGACTGTCCAATTTGGAGGCCCTGATGGTTAAATCATGCCGGCCAACCAGGGTGGGAGGAACAGTCCAACGGTTCCCAAGAGGCAGACTATGATGAACATCCAGAGGAAGATCCGATCGATGACCATGGCCACATACTTCCAGTCCTGTTTGACCTGTTGGGATTAAGGAGAGAGAAAGTGAATCTCATGACATAACTGGATCAATGCAAGTCTGTCTATATCCTCAATTTCAATTTGGACTCAAATGGACCTGGAACTGCATGGACTGTCCAGTACTGAGCTGTCCAATGCTTGCAAAGGCCACACTGAGGTTTGATGACAGCACGGGGCCACCCAGTATCAGCAGGCTCCTACGTAGGAAATACTGCCAACTCCTGAATGCCTGTTTTTGTTGAGGAATTGCAATTTTGCCTGGAACTAATGCACCGCAATCACGAGCCAAGCATGTGGTTTGTGGTTGACTTCAACAGGAGAGGTTGACAGGCAAGCCTTGTGGCCTAACTCAACAAGCCGAGTTAAATTTGTGGCAGCGGCAAAGCAACTAGGCCATGGCATATGCATGATCCTCTCCAGCTTCCATGTTAGGTCTTTTATGCACAGATGGTAAAAACATGTCCGAACCAACTGATCACCAATCGAAAAGCCCAACAAAGTAGCTGGAAGAGATCCTACATATGGCAGGACTGTGATGAATTTAAATCAGCTTCTTCAATCACCCATTAAATCCAATGGGATCACACTGCAAGCACAAGCCATATGCTAGGCTCGCATTGCAGCAAGTTACTTCCATGCATGATCACTATTCGGAAAATAAAAAACATAACAGCCATTCAGGATGTGTCAGTATTGCCTCCTGAATGCCTGGAAGGCACTGTTATACCACCTTCTGAAAAGCAATCCTCTAGGATCATGTTTTAGAGGGGCAGTGAAGACCCAGCCTAAAGTTTTTAGGGGGTGGTAAAATTCTGTCAGACTGCCTTTTAATACCACCTGCGTAAATGAGTCCTTACCAAGCAAAATAATCATTACACACTATTGGGAAAGTTAGTTATTTTGCTGTTCGGGCTTCCAAAAATGTGGAGTTATGCTTTAAAGTGCACGCACACACCCAAATTGCATTATGGTGTGCACCCCAAAGCTTAAACACGTGTGTGTGTGTGTGTGTGTGTGTGTGTGTGTGTGTGTGTGTGTATATATATACACACACACACACACACACACACACACACACTTCTAAATAAATGTAAACAACCATTTTAAAATGTATTAAGACATGGATGGTGTTAGTAGAGCAGTGATTGGTGTTGGTAGAGCAGTGGATGGTGTCAGCAAGGCAGAGTTTGGTGTCAGCAGGGCAGAGTTTGGTGTCAGCAGGGCAGAGTTTGGTGCCAGCAGGGCAGAGTTTGGTGCCAGCAGGGCAGAGTTTGGTGTCAGTAGGACAGTGGATGGTGTCAGCAGGGCAGAGTTTGGTGTCAGCAGGGCAGAGTTTGGTGTCAGCAGGGCAGTGGATGGTGTCAGCAGGGCAGAGTTTGGTGTCAGCAGGACAGTGGATGGTGTCAGTCAGTAGAGCAGTGGATGTGTCAGTTGAGTAGTGAATGGTGTTAGTAGGGCAAAGTTTGGAGTTAGTAAGACAGTGGATGATGTCAGTCAGTAGAGCAGTGGACGGTGTCAGTAAGGCAGTGGATGGTGTCAGTAAGGCAGTGGATGGTGTCAGTAAGGCAGTGGATGGTGTCAGTAGGGCAGTAGATGGTGTCAGTAGGGCAGTGGATGGTGTCAGTAAGGCAGTGGATGGTGTCAGTCAGGCAGTGGATGGTGTCAGTAAGGCAGTGGATAGTGTCAGTAAGGCAGTGGATGGTGTCAGTAAGGCAGTGGATGGTGTCAGTAGGGCAGTGGATGGTGTCAGTAGGGCAGTGGAGGGTGTCAGTAAGGCAGTGGATGGTGTCAGTAAGGCAGTGGACGGTGTCAGTAAGGCAGTGGACGGTGTCAGTAAGGCAGTGGACGGTGTCAGTAGGGCAGTGGATGGTGTCAGTAGGGCAGTGGATGGTGTCAATGGGGCAGTGGATAGTGTCAGTAGCATGGGGAATCTGCGCTGCATGTGATGATTATGTGTTAAAGAGATTCTGTCTTTTTGCTCATTCAGGGCAAAGTCTTTGGAATGCCCACTTTCCCCACCTTTACCATACCCCCTCCTCTCTATTTCTCAGTGGTCAGAGCCCTCACAGAACACTTTTGGTTTAGGTGGACTGTGTGACCTTCTCCCCAGGAAGCAGTGCAGGGTCTGAGTGGCCAATTACCAGACTCAAACACTTTGCAGAGCCAAGGATATCTAAAACCCTCTTGCCTCCAACAGAGTAGCGAGTTAGCCTGATGAAGGCGAGTGTCAAGGGTCCTTTAAGAGACCTGGTTACTTTGCATTTACTTTGTGTGACAAGGTCTCTTTAAGGAAGAAAATCGGGGGGGGGGGGGGGGGCATTGAGATGTTGCTCTTTGTGTGCCAGCTGCCTTATATCAGCGGTGCAGAATGGCAAACTGGAAAAAAAAAAAACAGCGGACAATCAAAGCAGTTTGGAAGCTACAGAAGAAGGCAGATAACGACCACTTGAGATGGAAATAGACTAAATGATTGCAGGCTGGGCGCTCACTCTATCACGCTGTGAGCACTCCGCCGACAACGGACCTCCGTTTAAAGTTATCAGACAGCACAGCTTGCACCTGCCGCATAATTAACAGACGTGAATCGTCAGAGCCAGTGAGCAGAGGCAAGGTCAGGAGTTTCCAGCAAGGAGACACAATGAGGTCCTGTATACACCCTCGCATTGAGTGCATGAAAAGGGCGCACGTGTACGAGCTATAATCCGAAATAATAAAAATGCAACCTTTAATCCAGCTATTAAGAAAACAAGTTCATGTAATTCTTTGCATCTGCAGTAGTCACTGACAAGGCACTATGCTGGCATCTTAACATGTTTCCAGTAGTGGGGGCTGCTGGACAAGGATGGCCATTGAGTAGGAAGGAGAGCCTGATAGAACATCATCACAGGAATCATAGTTATTTTCATGATTCCATGTGACAACTGACTAAAAGAGAAATTTTGTCTTAATTCCTGTTGCATCTACAGGACACAAGAAATGAAATCTCCCCAGCCGGACAAAGATGGCAAAAAATAAACTTTGGTTTTAACACTCTACTACTCAATCCAAGACTAACAAAAGAAGGTTTGGGCTATACATACACATACATTTCATCTAGTTGGGGGTTAAGATCTACTTGTAGTTTTCTTGTTCTGGAAGTCTATAGGGGTCCCTTTGCCCATTAAAAAAACGTGTAGGTTAGGTACTTACAGAGAAGTCGGCATCCTCTGCTCTCAGGTGGTCTGCGATATAATGGACTCCCTCAATGGCCAACTTCAGGGATGGAGACATCAGCAGCACATGCTGCTCTTTGGTACTGACTGTTTTGGTAACTTGACTGGTGCCACTTGGCTTCTCTTGGCTTTTGGGTTTGCATTTACACTGAGAATTTGGAGTCTGCTGTGCTTCTTGCACATGGCAACTCTGAGATTGAGGAGAAGTGCTGGACTGACCATTGGTCTGGGAGGAATCTTCATGAAGGTAGCAGTACTGTATGCTCCTGGAGCGGCAACGAATTGTAGCCTCATTGGTTTCCTTGGGCGTGTACATCTGTTGTACGCTTACAGAGCGCACCTTGGGCATCAGGTTGGTCTGGGGCTCGCCCAGAAAACGAGTTTGGTTTGAAGGACGAGGGCAACTGCTCAGAGTCGATTCCTCACAAAGTAGTGAATATTGCCCAGAGGGGGACTTACAGATCACTTGAGAGTTGGCTGTTTGCTCCAGCTGATGGCAACAGGAAGATGAGGGAGATGCCCTCTGGCTGGTGGGGCTGGCTGAAGATGAACTTGGGAAGGCTGGCTCAATCTCTGTCTCAGACCAAAGTCTAGGTGGAGAAGTAAGTGGTCCAGCATGCAAGGACTCAATCAGTTTCTTGCAGTTGTCCTTCGCAGGCCTCTTCATGAACAAAACCCTGGGCACCACATCCAAAAATATTCTGCGCACCCAAGCTGGCATGGTGTGTGTACGAGGGGAACGATGGTGAACATTCAATACAAATACCGTGATGATGATAGAGAGGGTGACAAAGATCATGGTGAAGAGTAGATATTCCCCAATCAATGGGATGACTAAAGATGTGGATGGAATGATCTCGGTAATGAGGAGGAGAAAGACAGTTAGAGAAAGCAGGACAGATATGCATAGTGTGATCTTCTCTCCACATTCTGAGGGCAAGTAGAAGACCAACACGGTCAAGCAGGAGATAAGAAGGCAGGGAATGATAAGGTTAATGGTATAAAATAAAGGAAGTCTACGGATGATAAAGGAATATGTGATGTCCGAGTAGATTTCAGTACAACACTCATATTTCTTGATGTTGTAGTTGCCAACAGCGTTGACGATGACCCACTCGCCGCTCTCCCAGTAGTCAAGTTGGTCGACATGGTTGTGCATGCTGATCAGATCGATCTTGGCTCTGTCATAAGTCCACGAGCCAAATTTCATGGTGCAGTTCTGCTGGTCGAAGGGGAAAAAGGTGACGTCAATGCTGCAGGAGCTCTTGTAAATGGCTGGGGGTGTCCACTTTATTCGTCCGTCATAGAAGAGGTGAGCTTTGGTCAAGTGGGTCACTGCAAAGTCCCCATCGGCACTTTAAAAATACAAAAAAAAAAAAAATTAAGATTTGTCCTTGACTACATCTTATTGCATAGTCATATTCCTCTGGCACTCTGCAAAGTCTTTAATCAGAACCCTCAAAATACATTTTTTATAATGACCTGGAATAGGCCTTGGCTCAAGCAGGCGGGTAATGGATTCTGTGACTCAGTTTAATATCATTTATTTTTTCTATATATTGTCATTTTGAATTGCAGCTCAATAACAATTTATTTTCTTTGTTCAGGTTTCATCGGCTTTTCCCTCAAAATGTCACATCATACAATGAGGAGAAAAGATTTGCCAAGTTGCTCAAGGTATAATTTATTCCCGTCTTAAAATTAAGTTTTGCTGAAAAATATTCTACAGTGGGAAGGAGTATTTTATGTTGTCACAACCCTTTTTTTAAGTGCATTTTAAAAAGGGGTTTGACAGACCCAACAGGGACAGGGGCTTTTGGAGGGGACTGCAGGCTAGCCTCTTGCTTATGGACTATGGGCCCTGGCATTTGAGGGGGCTCTATTCTTTGGGAGTTGTGTGCCTGGGGGAGCTTTGGAGTAGTTTTACTTCACATTCAAATCCCTGAAACAACCATAGTCTGAGAACTGGAGAACTGGGATACATATTTGTGTTTTGTTGGGGACTTGGGGTATAGAATCAACAGCCCAAACCAGCATTGACTACTACAACCCCCTTCTAACCTGGTCCCCTGGTGGTAACCTGATGTTACCACCAGGGGCCTCCTGCTGTTATGTGTAATCTGTTTATTAAGGTGTTCTGTGTTTACTGTTATAATGTTTACCTGTGTTTGCCTATCCTCTCTTGGTGTGAAGTGTCTTTCTCTCATTGTGTAATTTCCCCATTGTGTGCCTTCTAGGTGTGAATTGAGTCACATATTGTTTCTGTTGGTTTGCTAATCCTTCTGATGTGATTAATTTGGTGTCAACTTTACCTCGTTACTTAACCATTGTGGGATTTTTACCCCAATGTGTAATATTTGTTTTTATATGGTGACTGATCCTATTTTTTCCAGTGTATAAAAAGCTGTATTTCTGTTCAATAAAAGGATTCCTTTGGTTTTTACCTCAACATCTTGTCTGCGTATGATGTTTGGGGTAAAGGATGGGTATTAGCCATCTCTCTGCTGAAATGGTACAGAAGGCAGGAGGCACCCAGGCGGGTATTAAGCCAAACCTCTTTTACCATAAAGCCTTTTCCCTTTGCATGCGTAGATATAGCACCCTGATGTTAGACAGAGTTGCTAGTAAATTTATTTGGCAAGTGAGATTTGCCTTGGCCAACTGATAGAAGGTAAATGGATTTGACCCTAATCCTGGAATTGCTGCACTTCTCTCCTCTGCTGCTAGATGGATGGGTATCTGGTGTTTAGATAAGACAAGGGCATTGCAGGGACAGATTAGGAATGAATGGGGTGTCTCAGCCAATGGGCAGAGATTTTCTTAGGTCCCTTGGCCTGACCTATTTATTTGGGTGAGGTCAGATGATCAGGGTTCTGTGCCACCTGGATGGCTGTCTGGGTGGACATGTGTTGTGTTGCCCTTGGGCTGCTAGGCCAGAGCCTGAGGGATATACTGGGGATATATGGCTGCTAGGCTATCAGAGGGCCTATCCAGAAGCAAGAGAGCAGCATAGGGTTGGTATTGCGGCTTGCAGGCCAACCAGAAGTGATGGTTCTGCCAGCCAGAGAACCTGTTGTGGTTGGAGGTAGAGGGAAAGCTATCGCCACTAAGGGACCATCAACCTTACTACCAGGGACCACTGTGAGTAACTGAAGCAAGTACCAGAGCAGTAATCTCCCCAACCGGGGATGATGAAGAATTGGGAAACTGCAGAAGATATCAAGCCAGGGACCCAGCCAGTGTGTCAGGGCTGGGATCAGCCCTTCCTTCTCAAAGCTGGCCGCTCAGATGTTGGCTAATTGCCAGCTAATTTCTCTCCACAGTGACTCACCTGTTGATGATATACTGCTCGTCGGTCCTGCCTTCTTAAGCTGTCCAGCCCAGATAATCTCTGCCTTTGCCTTGGTCACATCTCTAGAGACACCTTCCTGTGTTCCTGTTAAAGACTTGCTTGGCTGACATTCCTTCTGGCTCCAAATCCTGCTTGCTGTTCTCCTACGCTCATCTCTGGCTTCCTGGCCTTTTGGCTTGTCTGACTATCTGTTCCGATTGCTGAATTCTGACTATGTTGACTACATTTACTCTGTTTACCTTTTTATTATTATTATTAAACAAGTGTAATTTAACTGTACTTCTGTCTCAGTCCGATTCATGGTTTCTGACACAGTGGAGGTGACGCTACCACATTGGTGGTAGCCACCAGTGGTTGGCCACCACTGAATTATACAAATCCTAACCCAGTTCTGGTTGGTAGGTAGACCAATCCCATCCCTAAATCTTTGAAAAGGAGGCCAAGCTTGAGTTTAGTAATCATATTGTCATACATTTGGTTGATAAATATTACAACATAGGGTCCCTGGGCTCACCATTTCATATAGATAACTCACCAAAGATTAAACTCCCTAAGCAGTAAACCTAAACACACTGCCAAGCATGTACCAGGCTGGCTGTAATTTGATCACCAGCTCTGTGTAGACCTCTGAAAAAGGCTCAGAACAATAGAGGGATGCAAATTTTGCAAATGTCCAACAGAAGACTGGTGCCATGGGGTGGAGGGGAAAAAATTTAATTTTTAGCCATCGTTATAAAAATAAAAACTGTCTGCAGACACGGACAAGTCAATTTTAATAGCAGTAAATTGTGAGTGTATATTGTAGGTTATACAACCTATGGCAAAAGTGGAGTTTTTTTTTCCCCATGGTTATAAATACAGAAGAACCCTGCATGTATTGGGGGGAAGAGCAGGTGGAGGTGGCCAAGAAGGCCCAGCAACAAGATGCATCCTGGGAAATACGCATCAAGATCTCATTATAGCGGCTTCTAGACACCAAGCTTGTAATTTCCCAGCCCTCATCCCGAGCAGTGCCGGAGAATTTCAACACTTAGACGTTAAGCCTTGCAAATCCTCCAGTGTTGACTTATTAAATCCGTTTCTGTCTGGAAGGTTTAAAAGGCTCGCTAAGATGCTTACAACCGCCTCCCATTCAAAGGCAGGGAAGTCACCGTACAATGCCGGAATAGGACGACTAGCTCCGAGCCCGTGCACCACAGTCTTGCTGTGTACATTAAAGTGGAACTCTAGTGTTGGACAGAGCATGGGAAGGGTTAGAACCTTGGTCAGGGGTGCTTTCCCTCAATTTTCTGTCTGGCAATAGGAAATTTCTGGTGAAATCCCTCACCAGAATACAGTGGCAAGAAAAAGCATGTGATCCCCTTGGGATTAACTGGTTTTCCGCAGTAATTTGCCATAAAATGTGATTTGATGCTCATCTGAATCACAATAATAGACAAGCACAATGTGCTTAAGCTGATAATCCCAAATCCTAATTTCTCATGAACACTCCCATTAAACATTCACAATGCTGGAGGAAAAAGTAAATTAACCCATAGACTAAAAACCTCAACAAAAGTTATCTGATGATAGCAGTTTGCACACCTGGAGTCCAATTAATGACATGAGTTTGGAGGTGTAGTTTAGCACAACTTTGATAAAAGACACTCAAATATTTTAAGAGTGTTGTTCATAAGAAGCATCAGCTGATGTGAACCATGCTTCGCAAAGAGGAGCTCTCTGAAGACCCTATGATCAAGAGTAGTTGATCTGCATAAAGCTGGAAAGGGATACAAATATCAAGGTGTTTAGGCATCCATCTGTCAGCAGTTGGACACACTGACTATAAATGGAGACAGTTAAGCACTGTGGCTACTCTTCCTAGAAGTGGACGCCCAGTCAAGATGACTTCCAAAGAGCAAAAAAGAATCCTCAATGAGATAAACAAGAACTTATGAGTAACAGCTAAAGACTCAGGCTGGGTTGACACTGATTCGGCTGCGGGTCACAGAGGACTGACATGGACTGATGAAACAAAAGTTGAATTGTTTGGAAAAAATACTCAGCACTATGTATTCCACAAAAAGGGCACAACTGACCAACATCAAAACATCATCCCAACTCTCAAGTATGGTGGAGGAAACATTACGATTTGGGCTCGATTCACTGCCTCAGGGCCTGGACCACTTGCCATTATTGAGGGGAATCTACAGGATAATGTCAAGGTGGCTGTCTGCCAGCCGAAGTTTAGTGGAAGTTGGGTGGTGCAGCAGGTCAATGAAGCTAAGCATCAAAGTAAATCCACCACAGACCGGCTTCAGAAAAAGGAAATGCACCTTTTGGAGTGGTCCAGATGCCGTAGAATGACCTCAAGAGAGTCGTTTACACCAGACATCCTACAAATGTGTCTGAGCTGAAGCAGTTTTGTAAAGAGGAATGGTCGAATGTTCCTCCTGAACATTTGGTAGCTCTGGATCAGACCTGCACAAAGCACTTGCTTGAAGTCATTGCTGCCAAAGGAGGTTCAACCAGCTGTTAACTCGAATGGTTCACTTACTTTTTCCTCTGGTGCCATGAATGTTTAATGTGTGTGTTCAGTAAAGAGAGGAGAAATTAGAATTGTTTGTGTGTTATCAGCCTGAGCACATTGTGTGACTTAAGCCTGGTACACACTATCAGTTTTTTTTTTTTTTACAACCCAGCGAGCTGAATGAAACAAAAAAAAACCAAAAAAAAAAAACAAGGAGCTCGGGAGTAGCTGGCTGTACTAACGATGCGATTTTAGTACAGCTATTGTGTTCTGACAGGGGGACTTCCCCACTTCCCACCCCCACCCCCCCCCCCCCCCGCCAGAACACAATGAGGACCACTCGTAGCCATTTGTTTTTCTGGCATGCCCGATAAACAGAAGCTGGACGTTTCTGTTGAAACAGCCGATACCACCCGATATTCGTGTGTGTGCTCTCAGCTTTAAACGAGGATCAGATCACATTTTATGGCAAATTAATGCAGAAAAACAATTAATGTCAAAGGGTGCACATAATTTTTTTATTTTTTGCCACTGTAGGTGTACACATTTGAAGACCCCCCCACACTCCACCTCCAATCAGTGATATTTTGGATTTCCCATCACTTTCTGTCCAGAGACAGTAATAATATCCTAATGGGAAACATTATATCTAAAATAAAAAATGTTTCATCTGGAGCCATACTTTAACATTTTCGAATAAAATCATGGAAAACGACTTATTGCCTTGGTCAATTTGTAGACAGAAGACATGATGGACACTCCTGATAATGGTCATTACTATCACATCCATTAGATGGACAACAAGTGATTGTATGGCCATTATGCGGCACGTACCATTATAGAGCAATCATTAGGTATTAATAAATAGAATCTTTAACTTGTTAACGTCCTTTGAAAGTCATTTTTCATATTTTTTAATCTGCACCTTTTATCAAAATAACCAAACCCATGTTGATCCTACCATGAAGATCGACGTTCAGGAACTTCCTGTTATAGGGTGACGAGTTTCATACTAATTTGAGGAGTTTTAGCTACTTTAATGGATGGCCATCCCTAAAAAGAACATTTGATACACACAGCAGGCAATGAACTATATAGAACAAAGGGTTCTTATTTGAATTATTACCATTGAATCATATGGTCACTATGGTCAGAACCATGTTGAATGATGATCTTTTGTCCCCAGAGATCCTATTCTCCGATAAACCTTCCAAAATTGGCATCTTTTCACGGTCAGTTACTAGGCATTAATATCATTACAAGGAATTCTACATTATGTGAAAACATCATAATATCTAGCCTCATTGAGGTAAGGCACATATGGTGTCCTTCCCAAGAGACTGGATTACAGCTGAATTGTTAGCTTTACAGAAATAAAAGGATCTTTATTGATCCTGAATTCTCGGGAGAGATCGGAGATCACACACCGATAAATCCTTATAATCCATGTAAGACAGAGAAAGGAGGTTTGCCTTTTCTTTTAGAAGCAAACCCCGCCTGTGATAGAACAAGAGGAATTCCTAAATAACTTTTCTTGTATCTAAAACGGTCAACATCACTCACAATTATTTTATAAATGATTTGTTAAGTCTTCCTTCTTCTTTCTCCAAACAGCTGGAAGGCTCCCAGGGGAAAGACAATGTACACATCCAATATTACCTTTTATGTGTCGGTGGTGCTTTGGTAATGATGTTAAACCATCGACAATGGTCTCGCCATTAGTAGGTCATCAGCAAAGATCTCAGATAGGAAAGGTCCTGTTCGTGTAGGACAGTGATGGGGAACCTTGGCACCCCAGATGTTTTGGAACTACATTTCCCACGATGCTCCACTACACTATAGAGTGCAAGAGCATCATGGGAAATGTAGTTCCAAAACATCTGGGGTGCCAAGGTTCCCCATCACTGGTGTAGGATGAGCTACCTGGACATCCAAAAGCAGAATGTACCAAAAGTCCTCACTTATGACTAGGGACGAGCAAAAAATGAGAGCTTTCACTCTGTTATCATTTAGATGTAATCTTGCCAAAATTGGTTCCTCAACCAGGGTTAAATGGAACTTCAGGGTTCCTCCAGAGGTCTCTAGGGGTTCCTTGAGCAATTAGCAATTTCTGCTTCTCAGATAAGTTCCCACTGACACCACTGATCTTTTAGCTATCTGTAAGGTGGTAATTCTTCCCAATGACCACAAGTGTAAGGACCATTCTTCCCACTGACCATCACACTAATGTGTCATGAGTTGTAGGTATAGTTATTTTTAGCATGGCTTCCCTGAGCCTGGAAAGTTATTTCAAGGGTTCCTCTATGTTGAAAAAAAGTTGAGAAAGGCTGCATTAAAAAATAGGATTTTTAAAACAGCTTACCTTTAAAATCCTTTTCTTTGAAGTACATCAGGGGACACAGAGCCATAGTAGTAGTTACTATGTGGGTTATAGGCCAACTTCAGGTGATGGACACTGGCATGCCCAAACACAAACAGTGCACTCCCTATATAACCCCTCCCACTACTGGGAGTACCTCGGTTTTTCAGCAAAGCAATACACGTGTATACCAAGAAGGGAGGGACCTCTGTGCCCCATGATGCACTTCAAAGAAAATGATTTTTATAGGTAAGTCATTTTAAAAATGCTATTTTCTTATCGTACATCAGGGGACACAGAGCCATAGTAGTTACTATGTGGGATGTCCCATAGCAATGCCAACTGAAGGGAGGGTGACACAACAAAAGTATTGCACTAAGAGTCTAGAGGACTTATACTGCAGCCTGCAGTACACTGCGCCCAAAGGCGATATCCTCATGACCAGGGCTGGTGCAAGGATTTTTGACACCCTAGACCAGTGATGGTGAACCTTGGCACCCCAGATGTTTTGGAACTACATTTCCCATGATTCTCATGCACAATGCTGTGTAGTTGAGCATCATGGGAAATGTAGTTCCAAAACATCTGGGGTGCCAAGGTTTGCCATCACAGCCCTAGACCAAACCTAATTTTGCCTCCCCCATTGGCTCCACCTCTGACTCCACTCACTTTGCCCTGCCCATGAGACAGCAGGTGGCACTATACAGGAAGCATAGACTGCTTCCTATAGCCCTGGCTGCACTGCGCCTCTAATTACACTACCGGCCAGACAGAGCAGCTACCTGAGACTGAGTTAGTTACATGCTGCAGCCTGCAGACGCGGAGGGAAATCAGAGGCCACCCCTTGGCAGCAGTGCACTCTAGGCAGCTGTCTAGTTTGCCTAGTGGTAGCACCGACCCTGCTCATGACCTTTTACATTTACTTGATAGAATCTGGTAAATGAATGGACTGAAGACCAAGTTGCAGCCTTGCAGATCTGAGCCATGGAGGCTTGGTAATGCACTGCCCAAGAAGCACTAACAGCCCTGGTTGAGTGCGCTTTAATCACGTGACTAATCCATTTAGAAATAGTAGTAGAATAGTAGATTTCAACGCTGCCTGTCCTCTTTAAGGACCGTCTGGCAACACAAACAAAAACATCTCTTTTACGAATCAGAGAGGTCACCTTTAAAGAAAGGATTTTCCTTTTTGAAGATTCTTGGATATCAACCACCAAATGAGGCTCTGTCGCACTTTGGGGGGTAAACGCATTGGGAAGTCCAGAGCTTTGACCTTCTTGTTCCAAGTTGACAGGATACTGTTTTGCAGCAGTCTTGAATGAAACTGCGCATAAGGAACAACCTCGAAACAAGCCACCATCTTTCCCAACAATTTCATGCAAAGTCGAATAGAAGGATTCTTCTTTGTTTTGACCAACTGAATCAGTTCCCTTATGGAATTGATCCTTTCCTGGGGCAAAAACACCCTCTTCTGAACTGTATCTATGATCAGCCCCAAGTACTGCAATCTGCTTGATGGTTTATGGTGGATTTCTCTAGGTTGAGAATCCAACCTAGGTATTCCAGGTAGCTGACTACGATGACCAAACTTTGGTTTAAGCGGGCTACTGAAGCGTAAATATTTCTGGTGAGTGGGGAAAATCAATACATGGAAATAAGCATCCTTGATGTCGATTGATGACAGAAGTTCTCCACCTTGTAGAATGGGGACTACTGATCCGATTGACTCCATGCGAAAAGAGCGGATATTCAAAAACCGGTTTAGATCTTTGAGATCTAAAATGGGTCTGACGTCCCCGTTTGGTTTTGGTACCGTGAAAAGGTTTGAATAAAACCCTAATCCTCGCTCTTCCAAGGGGACCACCGATATCCACCGATGAGACAAGAGATGATCCAAAGCTAGAATGAGAGACTTTGTTTTTACTGGATCTCTGGGAACGTTTGATCTGAGAAAATGAGGAGACGGGGATTCTCGGAACTCTAGTTTGTAACCTAGAGATATTGTGGAAGCCACCCATCTGTCTTGACATTGTTCCTGCCAGACCCTTGAAGACTGCAGAAGTCTTCCCCCCCCTCGAGCAAGTGGGGGCGCCCCTTCATAAGGAGGTTTTAGTATTTTGTTTAGTGGGTTTCCTCCCCCAGCGCCTCTTTTGGCCCTGGGACTAACCCCGAGGTTTACCTTTTGAACCTGACGGTGGAGGCCGTCGTGACTGCCTGGAGGCTGAAGCTCCTGTCACAGGAGACACTCATCTAAAAGAAAAATTCTTAAACTTCTTAAACGGTAAAAGGGAACTTTTCCCATTAGAAATTATTTGGATGTATTTATCCAGATCCTCTCCAAATAACAGTTCACCATGAAATGGGAAACTGGCCAAGGGCTTTTTGCATGGCGCTTCGGCTGACCAATTTTTTTTTAATTCTTTATTTCTTTGCAGGAATACAAAACAAAAGTCTGACCAATTTTTATCTGTTGGATCCTTCAGCAGTTGAGCATTGTCTACAGGACAAGTCAGGTTTTTGTTCACAGAGGATATAGCATTGCTGGAATCCTCCATTTCTTATTAAACTCTTCCTCCATAGCATAAAAAGTGTTGAAAACTTTTTTTGGAGGAAAAAACTGTTTATCTGGGTGCTCCCACTCAGAATACATAAGCTATTTTAATCATGAATGGATAGGAAAAGCATGAACAGCTTGGGGAGGCTTTAGTGAACCCAAACCAGAAGTGGGCTCATCAACTGACTCCGCTACTGGCAGCAAAAATGTGGAGTGGACCAATTCAGTGAGAGATTGTATCAACAATCTTTCTTGTGAACCTGATCCTTCCGTATTAGGTTCTTCGGAAGAAGAGTCACCAGCCTCTTCCTGGTCCCCTGAGAGGAATTCATCATCTCTCGCCCCTTGTTTCTCAGCATGAGGGTCCTGAGCAATGGACAGGGACCTGTTACGCTTAGTCCCACTCTGGGATACGATTAAAGCGTATATTTTTTGCTCCAAGCCTAAAATGGTTGAAGAAACAACCTCTTTAGTAATATATACAGGGGGCTGCAGTGTTAAGCGCAGCTGCAACAATTCGTCACTCCTGATGACTCACTCTGACCAGCCATATTACTCTCAGGGGAGGATGCCATCTTTTTTGCAATAGTCCTAGGCTTCCGTGTGACTGTAGAAGTCTTTCTATAGCCCTTTTGTGAGGTTACACAAAGCAGAGGTACTACCAGAAGGAATGCATCCACTGCTTGAGCAATAGTCCAGCCCTGTCGCTGCCATTAATGCTCAGCCTGATGCAGTAGTAAACGTGTCAAAAGGAATGCCTGTGTCGCCAAACCTCTTTCATGCCACCTTTGCTCTAATGTCCCTCTGCAGCTTGCAGCAGCAACAATGGTGCCTTTTTAAAGACTTTTCCCACGCTGGACTTTGGAGGACGCCAACGCCGTGCTAAGCCCCCCCACCCCCGTAACCTATGGCCCCTCTCCTTTCCTTTCAAAAAGACTTTCCCGCACGAGCGTGGGCTTCCGATCCTATGGGATCAGCAGTGAGGGGAAGAAAATGGCGAAGGGGGGGCCTTGGAGCTGCCGAGTAAGGTGGCGCACCGTTCGCATTTTCTTTTTTTTGCGCTTCATCCCCCGTGAAGAGGGGGAGAGAAAACAGCACAGGGGGCCGTCTGGTGGGGAGGAAAACTGCTTGTTCAGGACACAACTGAGGAAGCGTGAGAGTGTATGTGATCAATACAGATACAGCCCCCAGTGGTGACATGTAGGCATGATAACAGTTACTAAATTTAAAGGCGACATTCATAAGAAAATTTCAAAAAAAATTCTTAGAAAACTCCACTTACCTTTCCCGCCACGGGGTTTTCTGTGGTAAAACCAACAGACCCAATCTTCACCCTTCATGGTGGGTTCCGTTAAACCTTCAGGAGCTGGGGATCCTTGAGGAAACCCACAATCCTGGACCTGTAATAATACCATCGCCAGTAAAACTTTATGGCCTTTCTACCAAAAGTACTGGATCCCGGGGTCCAGCTCTCTAAAACAGAAGCATTTACAGGTAAAATCTCGATTCTTCAGATACGAGGCCTGGGTACCATTCAAATCAGCCTAAAAGACACTTTGAATGGATCTGTCTGCATGGCTAGCCCCAGCAAGGATTGCTCCAGTGGAGCTCAGCACAGCACATCTTTACTTGTGACCAACACCTGGCGGAAAAAACGGAGGCACTCCCAGTAGTGGGAGGGGATCTATAGGGAGTGCACTTTTTGTCTTAGGGCGTGCCAGTGTCCATCACCTAAAGGTGGCCTATAACCCACATAGTAACTACTACTATGGCTACTATGTGTCCCTTGATGTATGATAAGAAAGGAACTTTTTTGGTGGTTTATAAGGATGCCATGGCCTTAATATGAGCACCTGAAAGTTATGGAACGTAATCATGGCTGAACTCCAGCGTGAGAAAGTGCCCATCAGTCCAACCTACCTGTGCCCATCAGTACTGATAGTGCCCACCAGCCTACCAATGCCCATCAGTACTGATAGTGCCCATTAGTACCACCTACCAGTGCCCATCAGCGCTGCCTACCAGTGCCCATCAGTGTCACCTACCAGTGCCCATCAGTCCAGCCTACCAGTGCCCATCAGTACTGATAGTGCCCATCAGCCTACCAATGCCCATCAGTACTGAATCTGATAGAGCCCATTAGTACCCCCTATCAGTGCCACCTACCAGTGCCCATCAGTCCAGCCTACCAGTGCCCATGAGTACCGCCTATCAGTGCCTATCAGTACCGCCTCATCAGCACACATCAGTGAAGCAGAAAAAATACCTGTCTGCAAAGTTTATAACACATTATGAAAAAGCTTTTTTTTTTTTCCCTGAAATTTTCTGTGTTTATTTGTTTATTTAGCAAAAAATAAAAAACGCAGAGGTGATTAAATGCCACCAAAACAAAGCTCTATTTGTGGGAAAAAATTATAAAAATGTCATATGTGTACAGTGCAGCATGACCGTGCAATTGTCATTTAAAACGTGACAGTGCTGAAAGCTGAAAATTGGCCTGGGAAGGAAGGGGGTATAAGTGCCCGGTGGGCAAGTGGGTAATATCTGCCTGGTGTTTATCTTTAAATGATTCTTGGATATTGGAAGGTTGGCAGAGTTGGAAGGACTGATTGTGGGAGGAGGTAGGTATGAGATCCCAGATGTCTTGATCTTCACCTGCTTCTACCGCACCGAATATATACATTTGGTCTTTATAACCTCTCCTTCCCGCGTACCCTGCCAATTGATTGGCGCCCCATAAAATATTAATAATACGCTGCTATTTATGGCGCCGGGCTCCAGTTTGTTTTCACCCGCTCAGCTCCATACAAATATCCATCTCTCCATTCTCTGTGTAAGACAGTTTGACATCCAACGCCCTCGACAGCGCCGGCACCCAGTGCTTTGAGAAAAATGAAAAAAAGTGACACACCGCTCAGCTCGACGGCTGCTGTCACCGCCACCTCCCTCCCCCGCATTTCCAGGTAATGATAGCGCAATGTGACCCCCACAAGCGGCTGTGATAGTGCTGAGCCCACTCTGCTCAAAGAGCAACTGTCATTTTTTATTTTACATATGTCAGTTATGTCTAAAGGAGGCTGTGATCTCCCACCCCTGTAGGGTGTAGTGCCTTTTATTGGTGGGATAGGTGTCAGGGCCCTGCCTCCTGCTTGCTCCAGAAGCCACTAGTTAATATTACTACCCTGGTGATGTCCTTGAAGATAATGTAAGTGCTCCGTGGTACACACCCTAAACTTCCCACGTGGTGCAGATTCCCCTTGCTGTCTGGGCCACTGTGTCATTTACTGACCCCTTCCTTTTCTGAATGAACACAGTGAGTGATCGGCACCAATCACTTCCTGTGTTAATATATAACCAAAGCATAGTAAACTGTGTTATATGCAGTGCCAGGACAAGAACATCCAGTGCCCAGGGTAAAGATGTCAAATTGCGTCCCCCTTCCCTTCATTATGTACAAGCTTATAGGAGAGAGGGAGAGCACAGCCAGCACCTCCTCCCGGCTCTCTCCCTCTCTCCTCGCCACTTCCAGTGATGGGCTGACAGAAGTAGCGATGCCGCCGTCACTACTCCTGTCAGCCTTATAATAGAAGGAACTTGCACGTGCATCTGTCTCTACAATACACGCTGTGCCCAGGGCAGCTGTCTCTTCTGCCCATCTCTTGTTCTAGCCCATGTTATATGTACATACACACATCGATGTGTGTTTGAGCTTTGGGGTGCACACCCTAATGCAATAGGCACACCTATGCATGAGTAGCATCTTCTTTGTGTAGAGCAGGCTGCTGGGTAAATTTGGTTTGGTTCCCCTGAAATCTCCGGTAAATATTTCAGCACCGGAAGATTTGGCTGCTCAATAACCAGGCCATTTGTTTTGGCACTGTGTCGCTTTAACTGACAATTTGCGCGGTCATGCGATGCTGTACCCAAACAAAATTGACGTTCTTTCTTTTCCCGCAATTAGAGCTTTATTTTGGTGCTATTTGATCACCTCTGCAGTTTTTATTTTTTGTGCAATAAACAAAAAAAGAGCGACAATAAAAAAAAAAACAAAAAAAAAAAAAAACACTATATTTTGTACTTTTTGTTATAATAAATATCCCCATTTTTTTATTTTTGTATTTATGCATTATTCTACATATTTATGTTAATAAAAATCACAATAAGTGTATATTGATTGGTGTGCACAAAAGTTATAGTGACTACAAAATAGGGGATAGAGTTATGGCATTTTTATTATTTAATTTTTTACTAATAATGGCGGCGATCAGCGATTTCTATTGGGACTGTGACATTGCGGCATACAAATTGGACACTTTTGACACATTTTTGGGATCAATGACATTTATACAGCGATCAATGCTATAAAAATATAAAAATTCAGTGATTACCGTGTAAATGTCACTGGCAGGGAAGGGGTTAACACTAGGGGGCAATCAAGGGGTCAACTGAGTTCCCTGTGTGTGTTCTAACTGTGGGGGAGGGGACTGACTAGAGGAAATGACAGATCATTGTTCCTAGCCAGTAGGAACACACACACACACACAATCTGCCTCTCCTTTCCTCACAGAACAGAGATGTGTACACACACACACACACACACACATCCCTGTTCTGGCTCTCGTGCCAGCGATCACGTGTGGCCGGCGGTCATCGCAACCACCAGCGACAAGCATCGGCACCCCCCCAGTGCAGCGGGCACGTGCCTGCCATCCCCGCTTAAAGGGCCGACGTACAGCTATGACGCTTCGTGGAAAACTCAGTATAAAGACGGCGGCTGGTCTGCAAGCGTGTTATCAGTAGAGCAGGGGTTGACTATCTCGTGTTTCACAGGCTGCTGTTCTATTACTTTCCCTTGTATTATAGAGGGTTCTAGAAGACAGGGGGGAAGTGGAACAGAACAGGCAGCCTGAATATTTATGGGACTCCAGTCAATCCCTATGAAGGTGTGCCCAGAAGGTGGTGAGAGAGCCCATAAATAGTCTGAACTGAGCAGACAGTGCAGTGTTCCTGGGTCCAGTCCTGCAGGAGGAGACCCCTGTGAGGGGGCTCTACCATCCCTGATGCAGGATCCTAGAGGAAGCCTCGAGGAAGACACCCAGGTCCCAACTAGGCTTAGCTGGGAAGCCCATTTGCAGATCCATGCCCAGGGATCACGTTGGGTCTGGAGAAGTGGTGGTGTGAGTCTACAGCTCCCTCACTAGGTAGAGCCTGGTGGATATTGTCAGGAGACAACCGATGATCCTGTGGCTGGGTAAGTAGATGATCCCAGTGCTGAAAGAAAGTGACTGTATGTAGCTTTGAACTCTGGAAGGAGTAAAGGCCACCAACAGCCTAGAGATCCTGTGGGACATTCAGTGTGTGAAGTAGAGCCAGAAATTGAGTCAAGTTACCCAGTTCCAAGGTTTTCGGGGTATTCCACACTCTAAATACCCAGCCAAAAATTGTGTTTGTTTTAATTTTATTTTATTTTTTGTTTTGTTTTTTTCGGGTCAATCGTTATGATTGCAATTCGTAAATTCGAAAATTCGTAAAACCAAAAATTCGAAAATGAGAAATAAAATCTGAAATTTCAAAAGAATAACTATTAAACTATTAAAATTATAGGTATTGGAATTTCCTTTCAAATTTGGCTGTTAGTGAACGTAACGAATACGAATTTACTGTATCTGAAGTTACAAATTATCCAAAATAACGAATGCTGCATCTAAACAAATGGAATGAAACAAATTAATAATAAATAATAATACTAAAAAGTTTTTATTATTATTATTGTTATTTATTATTATTAAATTTGTTACGTTCCATTCATTTAGATGTGGCATTCATTATTTCGGGTAATTTCGATTAATATCTGAAATTTCCGGATAATTTGTAACTTCAGATAAATTTGTATTTGTTACGTTCACCAACAGACAAATTTGAAAGGAAATTCCAATGACTATAATTTAATAGTTAGTAATAGTTAAGTTATTATTTCAGATTTTTGTTCTTTTGAATTTTCTTTTAGTTCTAATTTTTGAATTTTTGTTTTCACATTTTCGGTTTTCGAATTTTGAAATGTCCAAATTTTTGGATAATTTGTAACTTCAGATAAATTCTTATTTGTTACGTTCACCAACAGTCAAATTTGAAAGGAAATTCTAACACCTATAATTTAATAGTTTTTATTAGTTTGTTTTTATTTGAGATTTTTGAATTTTTGGGGATTTCCGAATTTTGAATTTACGAATATTCAGAGGAATTTGTTAAATGGATTTTCATTAATTCGGATATTTCCAAATTAACGAATTTGTCGAAATTAGTTAAAAAACTAATTCGTAACTAAACGAATTGCACGTCTACCACACTCCCTGTTCTTTGTTCCAATAAAAAAAAAAAAAAAACCCCTAGACCAGTGATGGCGAACCTTGGCACCCCAGATGTTTTGGAACTACATTTCCCATGATGCTTTACTACACTGCAGAGTGCCTGAGTATCGTGGGAAATGTAGTTCCAAAACATCTGGGGTGCCAAGGTTCGCCATCACTACCCTAGACTGTTTCCTGAGGAAATGGGACTTAATTCACCAGCAGCTCCTACGGGGGGCGCACTACACACATTTAAATAGCGTTGATCTTGTCAGCCATTTTGGGCAATCCCAGGGGACTCTTCCCAGTCCTGAAGGTGCCAAATCTCATTCCCGAAAATCCAACAACCACCATAAAGGAAGTTCGCGTCCTGCTCGCTCTGACCTGACCCAACGCAATTGTCATGCTACTTTGAAGAAGTAAGGTTAGGCATGCAAAACGATCACCGATATTGTGATTTTATATCTGTGCCTTATAAAGTGAATGTGTATCTATACAATTGTGCACACTATAGAGCGCCATTCTCATTTTTTCACCTTTTACCATTAAGGCTGCATTCACACCTGCAAAAATTTGCGTTTTGCTGCCCGTGATGGAAACGCGCTGCAATCGCAGGTCCCACTTGCGGTGCTATTAACGGTTAGATGCAGATGCACATTTTCTACGCGTTTCACAAAACGCACACAGAAACATGCCCAACACTCCCCAACCTGAAAAGGTTGAGGTGCCACTTTTGGGCATTTGTCGCTCGTAGGGCAGCACATTCAAGTAAATTTGCATATATGGAAGGAGCGTCAGACCAAAACATAAGAGTCCAACTTAATTTATTGATGTTGTGTTAAAAGACAACCAACATGTTTCTGGGGCCAAATCCCCCCTTCATCAGGGTTCTTATTTTGACCAGGAATCCTCATCCGGAAATTAGCTTCCCTGCACAGATTCAAACTGGAAAGCCTTACTTTGAATCCACTCAAGGTTTTCATTTTTAACTGAAGCCCTGATGAATGGGGGAGTTTCTCGGACCCCCCGAAACACGTTGGATGTCTGAACGCAACATCAAGAATTTGGACCATCTTTTAGTCATATATGCACATCTTTTCCTGGTGCCCAACAGTAGGATAGTCTTGCCTGTTGTGAGAAGCCTGTTGTGAGAAGCCTAACCTGAGCCAGTGGGCTCTTCAAATGTTTTCTGCCCTCTCACTACGTTGTTTAAACTCGTATCAATATCCCAGCGCCTCTTGGATGCCATTTATTTTTTTTCATTGCATCAAGTAAATAGCCTGCCCTAGGTGCGACGCGCGTTAATGCGTGAAAAACGCACAAAAAGAAAAACGTGAGTGGGAACAAGCATTCCTGCTACGCTCAGGTGTGAATGGGCCCTCAAGGGATGACTGTCTACGCTGGGGCCACTCCATCAGCCAGGAAGAACCCTTTAGACACGTGCAGTTGAAATTCGGACAATGTTTTCGTTATTCGGAAATTCGGATTAATCCAAATTTCCGAATTATAGTTGTAACGCATTTAAACTAATACGAAATAACGAAATTTCGGACGAAATTCAAATCGTTTTCAAATCTAATTCGACAAGGTTTTCCAATAGAATTTGAATCATTTTTGAATAGGATAAAGAGGATAAAATAGAATATAAAATAAAAGAACATAATAAAATATGACAGAAAATAAAGGAATAGAATAGAACAAAAGATAGAAAGAATACAACCTAATATAATCTACTGAAATTTCAAATTTAAAATAGAATAAATTCATATTCAAATACAATAGAAAAGAATAGAATAGGAAAAAAAAAGAATAGGATATAATGAAATGGAAAGAATATAACCTTCTTTCCGAAATTCAAATAGAATACATTCGAATTTGAATATAATAAAAAAGAATAGATTAAGATAGAATAGAAAATAAAAGAATAGAAAAATTGGCTAGAATAGAAAAGAATAGAAAATAATAAAATAGAATACAGAATAGAAAATAATAGAATAGAATATAAATAATATAACCGTTTTCCTAAATTCTAATTTTTGAATAATTTGAATTCAAATTTGAACAGAATAGAAAATAATATAATATAATAGAAAAGAAAAGAAAAGAATGGAATAAAAAAAACAATAGAATAGAACGGAATAGAAAGAATATAACCATCTAGTGAAATTCAAATTTCAAATAAAATAAATTTGAATACAATAGAAAAGAACAGAAAAGAAAAGGATAGAATAGGGGGGGGAAAAAAAATAAAGAATAGAGTAGAATAAAATGGAAAGAATATAACCTTCTTTCGAAATTCAAATTTAAATAGAATCGAAAAGAATACATTAGAATAGAAAATAAAAGAATAGAATTGACTAGAATAGAAATAACAACAACAGAATAGAAAAGAATAGAAAATAATAGAAGAGACAATAGAGAAGAATATAAACAATATAACAGGTTTCCAAAATTCTAATTTTTAAATAGAATAAATTCAAATTTGAAAAGAAAAGAATATACCGGTAATATAAATAGACGAAAAATAGAATAAAAAATAAAAGAATAGAATAGAAAAAACAATAGAATAGAATGGAATTTGAATAGCATTTGAGTCAAAATTCACTCGCATTAAAAAAACCAATTCTGAAAACTAATTAAATGTATTAAACAAATTTATGTAAATAACGAATCGAAACTAAACTAAATTTTTTTCGTTCTGCACATGTCTAGAAGCATTTCCCCAGCCTCCTTTCTCCCAGCGATCACTCAGACTGAACATTGTAACTTTGTATCAAGGTGAGAGGCTGCAGCAGCAGCAGGGGGCTGATCTGTGTCAGGCATTTGTGAACACAACCATGAACAGCACAGGTACCAGAATTTACAAGATTGTGAAACTCTTATGCTCTTAAGTCTCATTTATAATGAAGACTCTAATAAAAAAAAAAGAAGGAGTCTACGCTAAGGGAAAGTCTTTTTTCTGATGACCAGTGACAGGTGCCCTTTATAGATGGACACCCCGGGGATGGAATCGGAGGAGTATTCTCGAATAGATGGAGTTGCTCTTTTCCAGGTCCTCCCTCCGGTTAGGTGACATGGTAAAAGCATTATGCCCACTTAGCCGAGAGCGTCCTGGGCTCCTGGCGGCTGCAGCTAAACATGCATTATGAGTCACTTCGGCATTCCGGGAAGAACTGGGTCATTCCAAGTGTCGTTCTCCTTTCTACTTAATGTAACGTTCTCCTCGTCCTGCTCTTTAAATTAACAACAGCTTGGTGCTGCTGGGGACGGTGATGCGTGACCTGTTTCGATTCACTAGACTTCAAAACGACTCAAAAAAAAATGGGAGGGGCTGTGCGGCGTGTGCGTCGCGCTCCGGAGAACACTTTCATCGTGGACCCCTCACACCTCGCCCTTTTTTTTTTGGGCATAGAGTTTGCATTTCTTTTTTTTTTCTCCCACTTATACCACCAGAATTATGAAAATGTTTAATTTCCGTTCAGTTATCTAAGAGGTAAACGGGACGATTCAACTATCGGTTTTTAAACAGTGGCAGCAAAATAATAAAATCAAAGGACAAGGATGGCAAATGTTTGATTTGCAGACATCCAGCAGGAGACGGTCAGAGGCTGTCCACAGAACACAAGAGATGGTGAAGATGGTCAGTATTGGGGGTCATGTGACCTCCTCCCAGGATGCAGTGCCTGCACTTGGAGAAGCAGGAAGTCACCAGCCCTGTGTAAGCTCTGACACCGTCCAGTGAGGAGCTCACACAGGGAGGAATGAGGAGCTGACCCATCAAGGAGTTCTCAATGGACAAAGTGTCATTATTCACCCCAACAAATGTTTGCTCTTAAAAGGCTTAACAAAGTTACCAGCCTACAATCCCCCCCCCCTCCCCATACCTGCATCAGGATTTGAGCTCCCACTGCGCCCATAACTGCGTCTCAAATTGGGCTCCACTGTGCCAATAACCATATCATCAACTGATCTCCCATTGTGCCAATAACAGTATCATGAACTGATCTCCCGCTGTGCCAATAACCGTATGATGAACAGAGTTCCCACTGTGCCAACAACCGTAGCATCACCTGATCTCCCACTGTGCCAATAACCGTAGAATCAACTGATCTCCCAATGTGCCAATAACCGTAGCATCAACCAAGTTCCCACTGTGCCAATAACCGTATCATGAACTGATCTCCCAATGTGCCAATAACCGTAGCATCAACTGATCTCCCACTGTGCCAATAACCGTATGATGAACCGAGTTCCCACTGTGCCAATAACAGTATCATGAACTTAGCTCCCACTGTGCCAATAACTGTATCATGACCTGATCTCCCACTGTGCCAATAACAGTATCATGAACTGATCTCCCACTGTGCCAATAACCATATCATGAACTGAGCTCCCACTGTGCCAATAACCATATCATGAACTGATCTCCCAATGTGCCAATAACCATATCATGAACTGATCTCCCACTGTGCCAATAACCATATCATGAACTGAGCTCCCACTGTGCCAATAACCATATCATCAACTGATCTCCCAATGTGCCAATAACCATATCATGAACTGATCTCCCACTGTGCCAATAACCATATCATGAACTGAGCTCCCACTGTGCCAATAACCATATCATCAACTGATCTCCCATTGTGCCAATAACCATATCATCAACTGATCTCCCACTGTGCCAATAACTGTGTTATGAACTGATCTCCCACTGTGCCAATAACCGTATCATGAACTGATCTCCCACTGTGCCAATAACCGTATCATGAACTGTGCTCCCACTGTGCCAATAACCATATCATGAACTGATCTCCCACTGTGCCAATAACCGTATCATGAACTGTGCTCCCACTGTGCCAATAACCATATCATTAACTGATCTCCCACTGTGCCAATAACCGTATCATCAACTGATCTCCCACTGTGCCAATAATTGTATGGTGAACTGAGATCCCACTGTGCCAATAACCGTATGATGAACAGAGTTCCCACTGTTCCAATAACCGTAGCATCAACTGATCTCCCATTGTGCCAATAAGGATATAATGAACTGATCTCCCACTGTGCCAATAAGGATATAATGAACTGATCTCCCATTGTGCCAATAAGGATATAATGAACTGATCTCCCACTGTGCCAATAACCATGTTATGAACTGATCTGCCGCTGTGCCAATAACCGTATCATGAACTGATCTTCCATTGTGCCAATAACCGTATCATGAACTGAGCTCCCACTTTGCCAATAAGGGTATCATGAACTGAGCTCCCACTTTGCCAATAACCACATCACGAATCCACTCCCACTGCGCCTTTAAAGTGGTTCTAAACATTCACATATACCCACTGAAGGGACTGCCTCAGGTGATACACAGAGATGAAAGGGGGTTTACATACAGGGGTCACCATTGGGACCTGGCTCCATGCTCCAGGTGCCCCCTGTTTGCCTGGATAGGAGGGTGGTGGCATGTAGAGAAACCTGTCCCTCCACATAGCCACTGAATGCCAACCTCTTCCTCTCCCTTCCCAGACATTCAGTGGCTGCAGGAGGAAAATGGAGGGCATCAGCTCCCTCACATGCTGTGTCCTTCCCCCGGCCCCCCCAATGACCCCCACCCCCATTACCCCCCAGCAGCGCTGCCAGGTTTCCCCCTCCCACTGGCTGCTGCAGAGGATCTGTCAAGATGGAGAGTGGGAAAGGAGCCAGTAAATGTGTAATTTACCAGCCCCTTCCTTGTCTTAATTTATAGTCAGTGATCAGTACCACGTTTTGTTTTTTTATTCATTCATAGCTGGGGCATAGTTAACTGTGTTTACTATGCCTCTGTTTATGAATGAATGGGAAGCCTCTGTACAGAGCTATTCCTGTTCATTCATTTTGTGCAGCTGAGGCTCCAGAGAAAGGGAGGAATGAATCTGTCCTCAGTCCATTTCTTTGTTTAAAAAATGAGACATCGGGGTCTGTTTAGACCTATGATATTTCACTAAAGCCCCTCAATGGGGGTCCCAATAAATATGTGAAAAATTAAAGTGTAAAAAATAAAATAAAACAACAAAAACAAACTACTGATACCAGTGGTGAAGCTGCCTGATTTGCAAAGGTCACCCTTGCCATTGGGCTTTGGCATTCCGCCACCGTGGGGAGACTCCAAGACGTCAGGAAGGTGGCCCGCTGCAGGACCGTAATAGAGGGGCCACGATACGAGTAAAGGGCCCCGGGATCAGTGGGAAGAGCCCTGGGGCCCTGAACATCCTAGTTATGCCTCTGCCTCCTCTACCTGTTTATCTGCAGTCTTGTCTTCTCTGCATCCGTTCCGAAGCTGTCAAGCTTATCTGAGCTGGGCAGAAAGCTAAAACTACACGCTGCAGAGTTCAGTAAGGAGAGCTCTGAGAGCTGATTGGAGGGGAGGGACACACCCCCTTCTCCACACAGCAGACAGGAACAGCGCTGAGGCTGTCTGCTCGAGATCCCTCCCGTCACCTTTTTTCTCTTGTTGTCAGGAAAACTTGCCAGAAGTGATTCATGCTCATAGAGGAAGGAGGCAGCAGACAGAAATTACACTTAGTGCTCTGGATCGAGACAAGTACACACTATAGAGGGGTATGCTTTGTTCACATTTCATGTCTGAGCTTTACAACCACTTTAAACCAAGCTCCCACTGCATCTTATACTGCGTCACAAATCGAGCTCCCACTGCGCCAATAGCGGCAGCACCAATCAAGCTCCCTCCGCGTCCAGAGTTGCGTCAATAACCAAGCTCCCAATGCGCCAAAAACTGCGTCACGAATCAAGATGAGAGAGCAATAAGATTCTTGATCACACATCTGGGAAAAAAAAAAAAAAAAAGAAGGAAAAAAAAGAGATTTTGTCGCACACAGAGCTCGCCGTTTTATCCGCCTCTTGAAAGGTCTCTTTTGATAATCACAAGCGTCTTTCATGATAAGTGTGAATTCCCCCGCCGACACTTATCGCAACAGCCGCTCGTTCTGGCGTTCCCCGAGCGTTCTTGGAAATCGAAGCCTGCACAATATTTGCTGCCGCAGCAAAAAATTCTCCACCTCGTCAGCCCTCCGCCGCCTTAATTACAGAGGAATTTAAATGACTCCAGCAAAAAAACAAACAAAAAAAAATAAAAACTGCGCGATCTCAGCTCCTCCAGCACCTGCGAGCAAGGCCAGTTTATTCAATGAGGGGAAGAAACATTTCGGAATGTAACCTTCTGCAAAGGCAAAATCGCCTCGCAGGTTCAGCGGAGGTAATGGCGAGCGCCGACTGCATTTGTCTTTTGTCTGGAACACCAAATAGAGTACATTACAAAGGATGGGGACGGTATGGCAAATGTGGAGGCATAATCGGTCAAACATGAAAATGTGGCGTTTAAAAAAAGCGAAAGGTAGAGAAGTTCTATAGACTGATGTGCTTATTACATAGGCAGGCTCTGTTTCCTACTCCCAGTTCATTTAAAGCCAATCTGTGCTTTTTTATTTTATTTTATTTTTTTATTCTTTATTTCTTCACAGAAATACAGTGATAAACATGATACACATAACTCACACTATTAAAATTCCAATACCAACTCAAAACAAACACACTCCCCCTTTGCCTTCTACTATTATGTGGGCCCTAAGCTCTAGGGGTCCAGATAGACACTTCAAAACATTAAAAAAAAAAAAAAAAAGGGAGTCCACGATTATCGAAGGGCCCTCCCCTATCTGTCCATTTCACCCCGTTTACCCCGCTTACATATCCTAATCTCCCTATTCATCTCCAATCAACTTCTTCCCCTCATCCGTTTGTAAATATTCCTCCCAGGGAGCCCATATCTGTGTGTAGCGCCCTGCTCCTAATGAGCAGGCCCTATTGTTTTTTTGCAAATTTAAGTTTGTCTGAAGCTGCAGTTTGGCTCAGATTAATTATATCAAAGTTCTGGTTTCTGTACCAGTTCAGCTTGGTTGTGCTAGTTTCCACTTGGCCGTGGGTGTCGCTGTCACCACCGGTAAGTGTTGGAAATGCAAGAGGCTGAATGTATTGGTTACCCCTTTTACTTGGAAATAGCCCCATGGGAGTGGTTCACCCGCTGTGCATTCTGGGTAAGGGTACTTAAGGTACTGACGCCATTTTTTTAGGCCTTCTTTTCAGGGTTCGTTATCCCGACCTCATGGCCCTCCTGGCCTGGGGTGTGTGCTGCCTATTTCTGTGTCTCTGGGCCGGCTGGCCCGAGGCTTTGTAACTGAAAGAGTGGGCCCAAAAGTCTTGGGGCCTACCGATCCAGGGGTGGCCCTGAGCTGTCTTGCCTGTGTGGAGAAGCCAAGCCACTGGAGGATCCAGGGGAGGACTTTTTCAGGAGAGGACCGAGCAACAAGGCTGGTATCTCTGAAAGAGCCTGGAGACTCAGTTGGAGAATGCATTCCGGGTCACCTACCACACAGTATTGCCAGATCGGCTGAAGGAAACTGGTACTGTGTCACAACTCTTTAAATTTCTCAACAAGTTGCTGGTTGCGCTGTCCTGTGGCAGAGGATTGCACAACGATTTCATTTAAATTGACAAGTCTGTAGCAGAGACTTCATTTGAGCATCTCACCGGCTGCTAGGTCAGTGAGAGGCCAATCCGGTGATTGCTAGGTCCAACCTGTGAAAGCTGTTTGTCCTCTGGATCAAGGAAATACCTCTAACCCGCAATTACAAGGTACCTGAATTCCCCTTAACCCTCTATCGCTCTATTGCAAAACTTGATGTTTATTTCAAATAAATCTTTGGAAAAAGGACTATGGGCGCATACACACGGGCGGACTGTATGGCCTACTTAGTCCGTCGAAACACATTTCAGCGGACAGTCCGCTCGTGTGTGGGCTTCAGCTGACTTTTTCAGCGTGCAGTCTGGCGTACTAAGTATTTCGGAATTTCCGTAATTCTGTCCGTCATACTTTGGTTTCAGCGGACAATCCGCTCGTGAGTAGGCTAGTTCGACGGACTAAGAATGGCGCATGCTCAGAAAGGATTTACACGGCGGAAGGGTGCATTGCTGTGTATTGGACTTCCTATTTCTAGTCCCGTCGTATGTGCTGTACACGTCATCGCGCAAGCTTTCGTCGGACTGTTGTTTGGCTATCCGTGTGTGGTCAAGTCCGTTCATTCGAAAGTATGACGGACTGTCCGTCGGATTGTATGACGGACTAAGTAGGCCATACAGTCCGCCCGTGTGTACGCGGCCTAAGTGTTGGAGCTAACGTTCTTTAATCAACTCTACAATGGGACCCCTGAGACGGACACCGTGAGCAGGTGAGGTAATGGTAAGCCCAATAAAAAGCCCTTCTCTCCGGGGTCATAGGTATCAAGTTTTCCATTATCTCGATTCTATGGACTTGAGCCACATGGAAATCTGGGGTGCTCGGGGCTCCTTCCAACACCTGGGAATGCAGCTTTTTGCTGCCCCCACCAGGTGCCCAACAATCGAGTTCTTATAAGTCTTGGTAGGAATTTGTGAGAAATGTAATAAGAAAAATGCCGGGTCCCCTGGGATCTGATATTCCGTGACTAGTTGGGTAATTCTCTGTACTTCCTGCCAAAACTGTTTAATTACTGGACATGTCCAGAAAATATGAAGCAAAGTACCTCATCCCTGACAGCCCCTCCAGCAACTCCCCGATGTACCTGGGAATATTTTATTCATTTTCGAAGGGGTGTAATACCAACGCGTTAAAAGCTTATAATTTCACTTCCTGTATCTTGGTACACCTAGATGATTTTAATATCAGGTGTATTATTTTCTGACGTTGGTCTGGTGAGAAAACTTGATCGAAATCTCTCTCCCATTTATCTAGACTCATCAGTACAAAGTCCTCTGGGGGGGCTGTCAGTAACGTGTACATCTTGGAAATAATGAGGTAGGGGCTCCTTCTTCTCACAATAGGTCTCAAATTTTGTACGAGCTCTCCCATAACTAACCGATGAGACCAGTGTTTCCAGAAAGTGTCGTACTTGTCATGCCTGCCAGAAAGGTAATTCAAACTGTCCGCCCTGTTGCATCAGAAGTTAAATTTTTGGCCACCTACTAGATATCAGGAAATGCGAAGCTTGAAAGCATCCTTTCTCCCTTAGTTTCCCAAATGCTCGTGGCTCTAGGCCCGGAGAAAATTCTGGATTTCCTAAAACGGGAAACAGCGGTGAGTAGGGATGAGCCGAACACCCCCCGGTTCGGTTCGCACCAGAACTTTCGAACGGACCCCAAATTCATACGAACGTTAGAACCCCATTGAAGTCTATGGGACTCGAACGTTCGAAATTAAAAGTGTTAATTTTAACGGCTAATATGCAAGATACTGTCCTAAAAAGGGTTTGGGGACCTGGCTCCTGCCCCAGGGGACATGGGTCACTGCAAAAAAAACTTTTAAAAATGTCAGTTTTGGCGGGAGCACTGATTTTAATGATGATTAAAATGAAAAAAAAAAAAAAGTGAAATATTCCTTTAAATATGGTGCCTGGGGGGTGTCTGTAGTATGCCTGTGAAGTGCCACGTTTTTCCCGTGTTTAGAACAGTCCCTGCAAAAAATGACATTTAACGGAAATAACGTCATTTAAAGCTGCTTGCGGTTTTAATGTTATATCTGGTTCCTGCAATATGGTTGAAAATCATTGAGAAAAATGGCATGGGTAGCCCTCCCTGCCCATTACCAGCCCCTTTGGGTCTTGTACATATATTAAGGGGAACCCTGTACCCATATTAAAAAAAGGAAATGCGTGTGGCCCCCAGGCCCTATATACTCAGAACAGCAGTATACAGGCGGTGCAAACAAGACAGGGACTGTGTAGGTTTGTTGTGTTAAGTTGAATCGGTTTGTAATTTTCAACTGGTACATTTTTAAAGTGTCTCCAGTCAAAAAAACGATTTTTAAGCTTTTTGGAAAACATAGGGAAGGGTTATCACCCCTGTATAATTTGTTTTGCTGTCCGTCTTTTTCAGAACACGCAGACAGCACGCACAATCTCCTAACACTGACTGAGAGCTCTATTTAAAACGAGCAAGATATTTAGCTAGATAGGTGGATATAGCGGTGTATACTGCGTTCAGAGCACGCAGACAGCACGCACAATCTCCTAACACTGACTGAGAGCTCTATTTAAAACGAGCAAGATATTTAGCTGGATAGGTGGATATAGTGGTGTATACTGCGTTCAGAGCACGCAGACAGCATGCACAATCTCCTAACACTGACTGAGAGCTCTATTATAAAAGATAGATATATCACTAGATATATAGGTGGATATAGTGGTGTATACTGCGTTCAGAGCACGCAGACAGCACGCACAATCTCCTAACACTGACTGACAGCTCTATTATAAAAGATAGATATATCACTAGATATATAGGTGAATATAGTGGTGTATACTGCGGTCAGGGCACGCAGACAACAACCACTACAGAAGAGCAAGAACGAAAAATCAGCCGATAACGATCGGTGTATACTGTGTTGAAGGTACACAGAACACCCATTAACTGCTACAGATGCCAACACACTACACAAGGCCGCCGCGCTGGCGGCCTTATATAGTGTGGGGCGTGTACTACACAGCCTGAGCTATGATTGGCCACAGGCATCCTGCCTGTGGCCAATCATGGCTCTCCTCGCTGCCGGCGCTGCGATTGGCCAAGCATGCGGGGTCACAGTGCATGTTTGGCCAATCATGAACCAGCAATGCACTGCGCCATCGCAGTGCATTTTGGGCCGTGAGCGCCACACGAATTTGGTGCGAACGGCCCTTAACGTTCGGAATTCGCCAAACGGGCGAACAGCCGATGTTCGAATCGAACGTATGTTCGACTCGAACACGAAGCTCATCCCTAGCGGTGAGTTAGGAGTAGAAAGTCTAGGGTTCTGGATAGCTCTAAAGCCTATACTTAATGTAGGGCCAATCGTGCTACAGCTGATCTGTGCTACAGCGCAACTAACCTCATTGGTTTAGATTTTCAGAACATGCCCTTATTAATCTTTCAGTGAATTAAAGATGCGAGCAATAGCAGCTGAGCCCACCATTCGCTTCAAATATTGGGTACCAGGTAAAAATCTGTATGCATTATCACTACAGCATGGCCCCTCTATAGGTCAAACCTGTGCACAGAGACAGCTTCATACCCTCCCAAATAAGCATCCTGCATTTAAAGGGAACCTGTCAAGAGATGAAGGCTGCCATTGGCGAATGCCAATTGTCTGGACGTCATGTAGATGCTTCTGCTTTACCACTTTCTGAGCCACAGACCTGGCATAAGTAAAGCATCCTGGAAATCCAAGTTTTATCTTCCTTCTTTCACTTTGCAGCATGCAAAACTACCCTCCCATAGATCCACAGTAGGGTTTCCATGCCCAGTAGCACTTCCTGGTGATGTGGGGGCTCAGGGCTTGGCTGGACATGCTAAGCCTTCCCAGCCTCCTAGTTTTTTAATCATTCGATGTAGGCTCTCTCTATCGGGGCAACCTGGAATAGGTTTGCCCAGAGGGAATGACCAAAGCTTTGGAAAGAGGAAAGCTTGGCCGAGGGATGGCTTTCAATAGATTGCAGCAAGGTAACTGCTCTGCTACACAAAAAAAGCCTGACCCAGAATCAGGTCGCCTACAAATGATTTAGAACCGTATTTCAAACTAAAAATACGATGCACTCTGGGAGAGGGGTGGCCCGCTGCCATCCATGCTGCAATTACCAGGTGATTAGCTGCCCCTGCAAAGTGGTGGAGGGGCCGGCTATCTCAGGTCAACCAGGGTTCCATGGCACTGTGGTATCCTCACCTCTAGGGTTGTTTTTTTTTATCCTTCAATGTCAGCTATCCCCATTAGGGCGACCCGGAATGGGTTCACCCAAGGGAATGGCCCAAGCACTTGGAAAGATGAAAGCTTGGCCAAGGAATGGCTTTCAATAGATTGCAACGAGGTAGCTGCTCTGCCATGCAAAAAAGCCTGACCCAGAATCAGGCTGCCTATGAATGATTTAGCACTTAGTTCCAAACGAACACACGATACGCTCTGGGAGAGAGGCGGCTCGCTTCCGTCCATGCTCTGGTCACAAGGCGTAGAGCTGCCCCTGCGAGGGGGGCAGCTATCTCAGGCCAACAAGGGTTCAACGGCACTGTGGTATCATCACCTTAAGGGGCAATTCTGATAATGCCAGTTATTCTTAACCAAAGCATGGATTAAGTATGCCCCTCCCCCCCCGACATTAGTACCCTATAGGGAAGTAAAAGCCTTCCTTATGCACTATCCTGCCTTGGACCAGTTCCTGGAGCAAATTGGCCCACTTATGTCCTGGGAACATCAGCCCCACTTGCCCCGGGTAGCTCTACGTAGCAACCACTGACTTCAAGAACACACCCTTAACTAACCTTCTCATTGGATGGTTATTCGCCCATCACTCCAATGGATGAACAGCATGGCATGGAGAGGTGGGAGGGGCCAGACTCAAAAGTGATCTCACCATAGACCCAAGACAAAGTAGTCAAAAAACTCTCACGGATGCCTCATATGCAGCCAACTATAGGCAGAAATACTTTTTTTTTCCATTAACATTTTCAGATAAGATCATTTACATAACCTAATCAAATTTAGAGGAAAAAAAATCTGATAAGCCGCTATGAGGCGGCGTACTGTAACAAGCGTGGTCGTTGGATCAGATATCACAGCGGTTCCCCGTCAAGGTCTATTTTTTATCTTTTATTGTTGCTAAATTTGCCAGATTTGTCAAGCAGTAAATGACATTCAGATAACGGGTTTCCTAAATGAAATGTCACGGAGATGAAATAAATGGCGTTAAATGTCTTTAAAGGACGAGCGACGGCGGCATAAAAGATACACGTCGAGTGAATCAGCCTCGACATCCTCTAAATGGCAGTAACAGGAACACTGACATTTAATAAGATTAAAACAACTTTCTTTGCAGCCCCGATGTTCAATCTGTCTAGCCGCAAAAAAAAAAAATACATTATTGTGATTGGCTAGCTGTGCCATTCATATCGCCATTTGTCTTCTGCCAAGCTTTGTCCCCACAGCCGCGGCCGAAGGAGGAGTCCTACAAAGAGGACAGTGTTGGAAGAAGCTGTTAATCTGGGCCAATTCTCCTGTTCTAGCGCTCCCCTTTCTCTACAGCCTCGTACATACAAACGGATTTTCCGACGGCAAATGTGTGATGACAGGCTGTTGGCGGAAAATCTGACCATGTGTACGCTCCATCAGACAATTGTTGTTGGATTTTCCGCGGACAAATGTTGGCTAGCAGGTTTTAAAATTTTCCACGGAAAAAAATGTGTGTTGTCGGATTTTCCAAGCGTGTGTACACAAGTCCGTCAGACAAAAGTCCAAAGTACAAACACGTATACTTGGAAGTAAGGAGGAGTCGGAAGCGGTCGGTCTTGTTAACTAGAGTTTGTAATGGAGAATTAACATTCGTGACGTGGCAAATTATGAAATCTCGAAATTTAGCGCGCAATTCTCTTCTTCTATAATGGGATAATAATGAAGCTGCTTTGCTGGTGATACCGATGGAGTTATTGCAAATTAATTTTCAAAGGCTTTTTTTTTCTAGTGATATCAAGATTATTATTATTATGCTTTTTTTTTTTTTTTTATTTGGGCAAGTTACCACAACACCATTATCCCTGAGATTTTACGATCAAAGATACAAACTATGTTGGTGTCCCTTGTCAATTTTACATTGTATTCTTTAAATGTAACTGCCTACTCCCAAACTGGCTATGCGTTTTAATTTAAATGACAAGTATTATTCTCCACAATTTTTTTATTGTGCATTAAAAAAAAGAAAACAAATAAAATTAGACATGCTATCGGCCAATAGAACTTAACCAAAAAGTGCATTCTATGCATCCAAAAATATAGAAAATATACCAAATCAAATCATTATTCAACCAAAAAAATAATGTCAAAGCAATAACTCCAAGGCCAATAATAACACGTTATCTCCTCCGATTCCACAACATGTCTGGTTGACAAACGGCCGTTCAGAAACGAACTGAAAAGCACGAAATTAAAAGCGCAAATTAACATTCGCCAAACTTTTACTAACACAAAATTAGCAGAAGGAGCCCAAAGGATGGCGCTAAAGAACCATGTAGTACATCAATACGTTCGTGACTGTTGGCCAACAATTGTGTGGACGTGTGTATGCAGGACAAGTTTGGGCCAACGCCCTTCGGACAAAAGTCCACAGTTTTGTTGGCCTACAATCAGATCATATGTACGAGGATTTAGACTCCTGTCAGCCCCACCTATGTACTAGAACAAGAACACTGAGCTTGCTGAATTTTCCTGCATTTTTACATGGTATAACCAGACAAGGTATAGTGAGGTAGTTTGAAAGGAGCCGAAAAGCCCCCATCATTGAACCATTGCAAAGCACAGTAAAGTCTTAGATTAACGGAGCTATTCACATGTCTCACTCAACTGTTCCAGGCTTGTTGGCCACCATCAGTACAATGCATGGATACCATGGAGTAGCACTTGAAGACAGTGCTCCAGCCAAAGTGAGGAAAGATCTTTCCAATAGGAGGAAAGAGAGCAATTTATACAGAGTCTCTGCCCCTTTCTTATGCCCATCCAAACCTGGATAATAAAAAGGTTTGGCTGGAGTTATGCTTTAAATCGTTAGTACCGGGATGAGGTTGTCCAATGCCCAGGGTGAGGGTGTGGACCTGCACCCCATTCCCTACTGCTAATACAGAAAATGTGCATACCACCCTGCACCTGTTATCTACACAGGGCCAGGACAAGGGTGGGCAGAAGGGAAGGCTGAACTGGGCCCAATAGTTTATCGGGGGGATGGGGGCTCCCTGACCCAAACTCTAAGGGAAGGAGGGCCACAGATTGACATCTTTGCCCTGGGTGCTGGGTCACCTTGTCCTGGCACTGTCTCTAGTCCGTGTGTTTTGGCTGCCCATGGATTGTGCACTGCGCATGTGCAGCCCATCTCTTGCTTTCCAACAGCTGGAAGGTGGTTGCTCATGCGCAGTGTCGGTTGGGTGGCTGGGGCATGGTGGGACAGCATTAGCGATCAGACATGAAGCCACAGTCTTCAGCACTCTCTTCCCTCTCACATGGGGAGCTGCACCCGGGACGGCTGTCCCTCTTGACCCTCCTTGTCCCAACCCTCTTTAGTATGACAATGTGCACCAATATTCAGACACACAATAGGGTTTGGTGTACCCTTGTCAGAGTAAGCGACCCCCTTAGGCATCAACAATATGTTCTCACTTGTTGTAAAGGACAATATCCGGCCTCCAGATCAGCTCCGATGGGATCCGTATTGAGGTCACATTCTCGTATTCCAGAGGGTCCCAGCGCAGCTTGTAATCGTGCCATTCCTACAAGACAGGAGGGTGACAGAAGATCAGATGACAAGATATGGTCAAGACCTCCAGCTATCAACATTCTACAACAGGTCTTCAACCCAGCAAGCATTGCCAAAAATACAAGGCTGACTCCATCTTGGATATCTACAGCACCATGGTACAAAGAGTGGAAGGACCAGGCACCATAGGAACGTCATGGTAGGGCCCAGTTCTAAGTCCCAACTTTCATTCAAATAATCCCCGGTGATCCTGCCATAAAGGTGCTCGTCCAGATATTTCTATCATAGGGTGACAACACTCTCTCAATTCTCCTGTGTTGTCACCAGGTTACCATATATGAAATTCCAATGGAGACAACAAGTTTCTGTTTCAAAACACATCAAACAATCATGATCCACTGTAGTCACCATCAGAAAACCTGTCCTGAGAAATACTATGCAGCCGTCATTGGAGTGCATGCAGACAGGAAGTAGCTGCAGAGAGGATGCTCTGAGGTATAACAAACGATTAAAAAAAAAACCTGTAATCTAATAAAAAACAAAAACAAAAACAAAAAAAAAAAACAAACACAATGGTATATGATATACAGTTCCTTCTGTCTGCCCTTAAAGTGTTACTAAACCCACAACAGTAAAATCAGTCTGTATATGCAGTAAAGCATGCTTGTTATACTCACTGTTGAACCTAAGGGATTAATCTTCTGCATTGTGTAAAAAGGCTGTTTGATCCTGTCTTATCTGATCCTCCCCTTCTTTTACTGTCCCCAATCCATTGCCCGATAGAACACAGCCTCGGGGCAATGTGCACATGCTCAGTTTGGCGTGTATTGCTTGAATTTTTTTTTTCCTTGGGAGGGTGCATGTAAACATAACAGGGCCCATCAGCACTGTCCAGACAGAGGGTCAGGGGTCCTGCAGCATCATAGGACAGTCAGAGGAGAATGAAAACTCCTCCTACAAGCTTTAACCGGTGCTCAGCCGGACACTGATAGAAGCAACACGACTGTTATATACTGCTGATGAGAAAAGGGTTTAGAAGTTTATATTTACTAAAATAATTGCATTTCCATGTTCTGTGTACTGTGGGAGACCAGATATAGTGAATGAAGGCTCCTGGGTTAGTAACACTTTAAGCTGCTTTGAGTTGCTCCAGCATTTCTATTGACTTATATTTGGAGAACAGCAGTTCTGATGCAGACAAATATCTGAGTACACAAGCCATATTAGCCATGTTACTATGGCCCACCCTTTGCAGCTATAACAGCTTCAACTCTTCTGGGAAGGCCGTCCACAAGGTTTAGGAGTATCTATGGGAATGTTTGATTATTCTTCCAGAAGTGCATTTGTGAGGTCAGACACGAGAAGGCCTGGCTCGCAGTCTCTGCTCTAGTTCATCCCAAAGATGTCCTATCGGGGTGAGGTCAGGACTGGTCCAAAACATTTGGTGGAGGGGGGATTATGGTGTGGGGTTTGGCTTGGCCCCTTAGTTTCAGTGAAGGGAACTCTTAAGGCGTCAGCATATCAAGACATTTTGGACAAGGTCCGTAAAAACGTGGATGAGCGAGTTTGGGGTGAGGGAACTTGACTGGCCTCAACCCAATAGAACACCTTTGGGATGAATTAGAGCGGAGACTGTGAGCCAGACCTTCTCTTCCACATCAGTGCCTGACCTCACAAATGCGCTTCTGGAAGAATAGTCAAACATTCCCATAGACACACTCCTAAACCTTGTGGACAGTCCTCCCAGAAGAGGTGAAGCTGTTATAGCTGCAAAGGGTGGGCCAACGTAATATTGAACCCTACGGACTAAGACTGGGATGTCATTAAAAGTTAATGTGCGTGTAAAGTTTTTGTAATATAATGTACATATCTAAAATTTTACACTGATGTTTTATATTTATTTGTTTTTACTATTAATACAGGCATACCCCACTTTTAAGTACACAATGGGGTTTATTTACTAAAGCTGGAAAGTGCAAAATCAGGCTCACTTCTTCATAGAAACCAATGAGCTTCTAACCTTAGCTTGTTCAATTAAGCTTTGGTAATAAAACCTGAAAGCTCATTGGTTTCTATGCAGAAGTGAGCCTGATTTTGCACTTTCTAGCTTTAAACCCCACTGCGTACTTAAAAATGGCGTATGCCTGTATACAATCTTTGTTTGACAAGTAAACATCTAATACAGGGTTTGCCCATGACCCATGAACCCCAGAACACTGTATGTTTATCTAAAGGGAAAGCAAAGAAGAAGAAACTCTTTGACTTCAGACTGTCTCTCTCTCTCTCTGAACAACATTTTAGCAGATACAAATATTTCTGGCGTGGTCGTATGCGTGAAAGAACATTAAGGACTTGCGAAAATGGGCAAATATAAAACGCTTTAGGGTACATTCAGCTTTTACTGTATATTGAGTTCCTTCCGTGTGCTTCTGACTTCCCTCAAGCTGCTTTGAGTTGCTTCGGCATTCCTATGGACTTGTTTAGCAGTTCAGATTCAAACTAATACCTCAAGTACACAAGTTCTATGATAGGAAAAACCACCGCTCCAAAGTAACCCTCCAGGGCTGAAGCTCTGTCTCCTGTTGATGAGCCCCAGGTGCTGGCCGTTGCACACACCGTGAGCAAACAAGCAGAAAAAACGCTGGATAGCCGCACACTGGAGAAAGACTTGAAATCCCGTCTTTTATTAAGACAACGGTCACATCAAAACAAAATCAAATAATCCACAGCAAGAAAATAACGGGGTACAGGGAAATTCTGCCACGTTTCGCACCGTGATCAGTGCTTACTCATAGCTAGTTATTTTCTTGCTGTGGATTATTTGATCATGTTTTGATGTGACCCACGTTGTCAAAAGATGGGATTTCAAGTCTTTCTCCAGTGTGCGGCTATCCAGAGAACATTTATGATGGATCAACACCTGGTTGGTTTTAACTCTGTGGGAGCAGGTGAGGGTTCTCTTAGTAATTCTCTGCAGTGAAGCGTCATTTCAAGTGACCATGTGACTCACCTGTTTCACCCAGACGTTCGTGGTCATCATCTGATTTTTCTCATCCTATAAGAAGAGAAGGAAAAGGTCAAAAAAGGAATCAATTAGGATATTTGTGTTATTGATTTGTAGCATATCTGTTAGGACTTATTCAACAAGGAGCTTCCTTCAAGTTTTTGACTCTTAGTAAGTACCCCTGGGTTATAAAGTGTGTACTAAAGCAAAAATGTTGGCTGACAGGTCTGCATTCTTAAGGCATAGATTGGTGTTGTTGCAACCCAGATGCAGTATGGAAAACTCAGTCCATGCCTACCCCTGATCTAAAGTGCTTCCCCTGGCAAGTCCTTCCTGCAGTATATACAGTTGTGCTCATAAGTTTACATACCCTGGCAGACTTTATGAATTCTTGGCCATTTTTCTGACAATATGAATAATAACGCAACAAAAAAAATTCTTTCACTGATGGTTAGTGTTTGTCTGAAGCCATTTATTATCAATCAACTGTGTTTACTCTTTTTAATGACAACAGAAACTACCCAAATGATCCTGATGAAAAGTTTACATACCCTGGTGATTTTGGCCTAATAACATGCACACAAGTTGACACAAAAGGGGTTTGAATGGCTATTAAAGGTAACCATCCTCACATGTGATCTGTTTGCTTGTAATTAGTGTGTATAAAAGGTGTATTTGTGTAATTAGTGTGTGTGTATAAAAGGTCAATGCATTTCTGGACTCCTGACAGACCCTTGCATCTTTCATCCAGTGCTGCACTGACGTTTCTGGATTCTGAGTCATGGGGAAAGCAAAAGAATTGTCAAATGATCTGCGGGAAAAGGTAGTTGAACTGTATAAAACAGGAAAGAGACATACAAAGATATCCAAGGAATTGAGAACAATCAGCAGTGTTCAAACTCTAATCAAGAAGTGGAAAATGAGGGGTTCTGTTGAAACCAAACCACGGTCAGGTAGACCAACTAAAATTTCAGCCACAACTACCAGGAAAATTGTTTGGGGTGCAAAGAAAAACCCACAAATAACTTCAGGTGAAATACGGGACTCTGAAAACATGGGGTGTGGCTGTTTCAAGATGCACAATAAGGAGGCACTTGAAGAAAGATGGGCTGCATGGTCGAGTAGCCAGAATAAAGCCATTACTACACAAATGCCACAAAGTATCCGACTTACAATACACCAAACAGCACAGAGACAAGCCTCAAACCTTCTGACACAAAGTCATTTGGAGTAATGAGACCAAAATTGAGCTTTTTGGCCACAACATAAAACACTACATTTGGATAGAAGTCAACAAGGCCTATGATGGAAGGTACACCATTCCTACTGTGAAACACGGCGGTGGATCGCTGATGTTTTGGGGATGTGTGAGCTACAAAGGCACAGGAAATTTGGTCAAAATTGACGACAAGATGAATGCATTATGTTATCAAAAAATACTGGAGGAACATTTGCATTCATCAGCCAGGAAGCTGCGCATGGGACGTACTTGGACATTCCAACATGACAATGATCCAAAACACAAGGCCAAGTTGACCTGTCATTGGCTACAGCAGAATAAAGTGAAGGTTCTGGAGGGGCCATCTCAGTCTCCTGACCTCAATATCATTGAGCCACTCTGGGGAGATCTCAAACGTGTCGTTCATGCAACACAGCCCAAGAATTTCCAGGAACTGGAGGATTTTTTGCCAAGAGGAATGGGCAGCTTTACCATCTGAGAAGATAAAGAGCCTCATCTACAAATACCACAAAATACTTCAAGCTGTCATTGATGTTAAAGGGGGCAATACACTGTATTCAGAACTGGGGTATGTAAACTTTTGATCAGGGTCATTTGGTTTGTTTCTATTGTCATTATGATATAAAAAGAGTAAACACAGTTGATTGATAATAAATGGCTTCAGCCAAACACTGACCATGAGTGAAAGAAAAGTCTTTGTGTTATCCTTCATATTCTCTGTAAAATGGCCAAGAAATCATAAATTCTGCCAGGGTATGTAAACTTATGAGCACAATTGTATTCGGCATCAGCCACCTGTGTGCACAGAGCATTGAAAACTGCAATATATTTTATGACAAAATTTCTCAGTTTAATGTTTTCAAGTGTTTTATTTCTGCATATCCTGATGGAAGGACATTCAGATGCTTATACTTAATTTCCCATTTATAAGCTTTATTGTTCATTGAATGTACTTTCTACGACATTGTCTTGTTACTTGAATAATAAAAAAAACATTGAAAGTTGAAAAACGAACCGCATCCTGGAATTTGTGCCCAAAAAGGCAGAAGACAAAGGACTACTCGTCAGTATTGGTGTGGAGGCGGCCATCTTGGTAGAGGCAGGGCTTTGCTTCCTCATGTCAGAGCCTCCAGCAAGGAAAACAGTGAGCAGCACAGTAGTGATAGACCAGATCTCCTTGGTCAAAGACAGCAGGGCATTAGATCTCACACTGCATATACAGTATATACTCACTGGCCACTTTAATAGGTACACCTTGCTAGTACTGGGGTTGAACCCCCTTTTTGCTTCTTCCTGGCATAGATTCAACAAGGTGTTGGAAACATTCCTCAGAGATTTTGGCCCATAGTGACATGATAGCATTACACAGTAGCTGCATATTTTTTGGCTGCACATCCATGATGTGAATCTCCCTTTCCACCACATCTCAAAGATACTCTGACATCTGGTGACTGTGGAGGCCATTGGAGGACAGGGACCTCATTGTCCAGTGGTGAGATGATTGGAGCTTTGTGACATGGTGCATTATCCTGCTGGAAGGAGCCATCAGAAGACGGGGACACTGCAGTCATAAAGGGATGGACATGGTCAGCAACGACACTCAGGGAGGCCGTGATTTTTAAATGATGCTCAGCTGGTACTATTGGGCCCAAAGTGTGCCAAGAAAATATTCCCCACACCATTACACCACCACCAGCCTGAACCCCTGGTACAAGGCATGATGGATCCATGCTTTCATGTTGTTTACGACAAATTCTGACCCGACCATCTGAATGTCACAGCTGAAATCCAGACTCATCAGACCAGAAAGTTTTTCCAATCTTTTGTCCAATTTTGGTGAGTCTGTGCGAATTGTAGCCTCAGTTTCCTGTTCTTAGCTGACAGGAGTGGCATCCAGCGTGTTCTTTTGCTGCTGTAGCCCATTTGCTTCAAGTTCCAACATGTTGCGCATTCAGAGATGGTACTCTGCATCTGCACACCTTGGATGTAACGAGTAACTTATTTGAGTTACTGTCGCCTTTCTATCATCTAGAACCAGTCTGCCCATTCTCCTCTGACCCCTGACATCAACAAAGCATTTTCCTCCACACAACTGCCGCTCACTGGATATTTTCTCTTTTTCGTATCATTCACTGTAAAGCCTAGATATTGCTGTGCGTAAAATTCCCAGTAGATCAGACATTTTTTAAATACTCACACCAACAACCATGTCACGTTCAAAGCTATTTAAATTCTCTTTTGTCCCCATTCTGATGCTCAGTTTGATCTTCAGCAAGCCGTCTTCACCACGTCTAGATGCTTAAATGCATTGAGTTGCTGCCATGTGATTGGCCGATTAGCAATTTGTGTTACCAAGCAATTGAACAGGTGTAACTTCTAAAGTGGCCCTCACATACCCTATTTTTCAGGAAGAATGCAAGACAAATAGGAGACTGTGTCAGCACAATTGTCGTTTGTAGATGCTCCCTAAAGCACAGAAAATCTTCACTCTTTGAGTTCAGTTTCACTTCGAGATATTTGCAGCAACTGCTCACTCTGTACCCATTGGGTGACAACGCGTCTGAACTTTGTCACCTGAGATTAGCACCTATTTTTCGGTCTGTTCTGACTTCGCTTTCCTCTGCTTCCCCTAAGGCCAGTAGTGTATTTAGGATTTGTGCTGCCCTAGGCCTGACGAAACTCGTGCGCCCAATAATTTAAATATGACCCACCCCTTCCAGTCAAGGCCACACCTCTTGCTGTTTAAGACCCGCCCTGAAATTTTCAAGTGGGGACTATAGTTCTGAGGGCCTTGGGGGGGGGGGGGGGGTGGATTCCCTTAATTTGCATAGATTTCCTCTCACTTCCTGTTTGGCTATGGGGCAGGACGTGAAGGGAAATCTCTGCAATGGGTCAGGGATGTTAAAAAATAAACTGACAGGGGCTATAACCCTCCCTTACTCTATCCAAAACGAAAAAAAATATATGTGTTGCCTATAGTTCTACTTTAAGCACCAATTTTTGAGAATTTTATGGAGAGGACTAAGAAGATATAACCATGCCAATGGTGCAGCAGATAACATAGCACAGTGAGGAAGGTTTGGGGTCCAGGATGATAGGACAGTCAAAAATAGAAGCGGCACAGTTGTGGAATGCCGACCACCCGCGTACCGGAAGCAGTGTGGCCCCTTTATGGGGGTGCTAGACTAATTTGCCTCTCAGCCCAGTCCGCCTCCTAAATCTGGTGCTACACTAACAGTGTGCTGCCCCCCTGCAAAGTGCTGCCCTAGGCCTGGGCCTTGTCGGCCTAGGCCAGGATACAGCGTTGCCCAAGGCATAAAGCCTGGTCCAAGATCTGCCCCAGCCTGTGATTGGACAGTGAAGGGACTGCAGAGTACTGATTAGGTCATCCCTCTGCTCTCTCCTCCTGTCTGCATGCTCAGACAGTGCTGGGCAAAACATGGGTAGTAATATTAGTAGGACTTTCATATCAAGGCAATTGCAGGTACTTAAACCAGCTTTGCTATGTTTATTGTTTCTAGTAAATGCATTGACTAATTAAACCATGTTTTATTTAATCCAGCCTGGGGTTCACACTTAAACAAAATGACAGGTGCACTTAAATCCAACCAAGCTGGGGCATGTGGTCCTTGCTGGTCAGCCGCAGGCAGCTCAGAGCAAACAGAAACATATTTTTGAAGACTGTGGAGATTCTGAACCATCATCAGCAAGATTGAGCGAGGACCCCCCTCCTCCACCCCCGACTCCTCTCCGCCAGCAAGTCTCTCTATACATCTTCTGCCCACCGGCCTGGTGCCATCCTCCCCTCCCTGCCAAGGCACCACCTGCTACAGAAAAACACTTGGAGAGCACAGCAGCTGCCGTGCCAGGATAAACGCACAGCGTACGATAATGCTGAGCCCATTCTCCGTATGCCAAGGCCACCCAAAAAGAATTGATTATCCGGAAGAGCCGTATAATGGAGAGAGAGAGCGAGAGCGACGGCGAGAACGCCATTAGCAACTCATCTCCAGTGCTGTAAATAATTGAGATGATTTGCCACCACTAAACACCACTATTATGGTTTACACACAAAAAAGGGGGAGGGGCAAGGAGTTCTGGTTGCTATGACAGTGCGGTGTAAAGGGTGCAGTTACTGTATTCTTGTGCCCATATACAGGAGATAGAATGTGCTCAGATCTCCCCAACTACCTCTCTCCATCTATATATCTCCGTCTATATCTCGTCATCCCTCTCTCCATCTATATATCTCCATCTATATCTCGTCATCCCTCTCTCCATCTATATATCTCCGTCTATATCTCGTCATCCCTCTCTACATCTATATATCTCCATCTATATCTCATCAACCCTCTCTCCATCTATATATCTCCGTCTATATCTCGTCATCCCTCTCTCCATCTATATATCTCCGTCTATATCTCGTCATCCCTCTCTCCATCTATATATCTCCATCTATATCTCGTCATCCCTCTCTACATCTATATATCTCCATCTATATCTCATCAACCCTCTCTCCATCTATATATCTCCGTCTATATCTCGTCATCCCTCTCTCCATCTATATATCTCCGTCTATATCTCGTCATCCCTCTCTACATCTATATATCTCTGTCTATATCTCGTCATCCCTCTCTACATCTATATATCTCCATCTATATCTCGTCATCCCTCTCTACATCTATATATCTCCATCTATATCTCGTCATCCCTCTCTACATCTATATATCTCCATCTATATCTCATCAACCCTCTCTCCATCTATATATCTCCATCTATATCTCGTCATCCCTCTCTACATCTATATATCTCCATCTATATCTCGTCATCCCTCTCTACATCTATATATCTCCATCTATATCTCTTCATCCCTCTCTACATCTATATATCTCCATCTATATCTCGTCATCCCTCTCTACATCTATATATCTCCATCTATATCTCGTCATCCCTCTCTCCATCTATATATCTCCATCTATATCTCGTCATCCCTCTCTACATCTATATATCTCCATCTATATCTCGTCATCCCTCTCTACATCTATATATCTCCATCTATATCTCGTCATCCCTCTCTACATCTATATATCTCCATCTATATCTCTTCATCCCTCTCTACATCTATATATCTCCATCTATATCTCTTCATCCCTCTCTACATCTATATATCTCCATCTATATCTCGTCATCCCTCTCTACATCTATATATCTCCGTCTATATCTCGTCATCCCTCTCTCCATCTATATATCTCCATCTATATCTCGTCATCCCTCTCTACATCTATATATCTCCGTCTATATCTCGTCATCCCTCTCTCCATCTATATATCTCCATCTATATCTCGTCATCCCTCTCTACATCTATATATCTCCGTCTATATCTCATCATCCCTCTCTACATCTATATATCTCCATCTATATCTCGTCATCCCTCTCTACATCTATATATCTCCATCTATATCTCGTCATCCCTCTCTACATCTATATATCTCCATCTATATCTCTTCATCCCTCTCTACATCTATATATCTCCATCTATATCTCGTCATCCCTCTCTACATCTATATATCTCCGTCTATATCTCTTCATCACTCTCTCCATCTATATATCTCCATCTATATCTCGTCATCCCTCTCTACATCTATATATCTCCATCTATATCTCGTCATCCCTCTCTACATCTATATATCTCCATCTATATCTTGTCATCCCTCTCTACATCTATATATCTCCATCTATATCTCGTCATCCCTCTCTACATCTATACATCTCCATCTATATCTCGTCATCCCTCTCTACATCTATATATCTCCATCTATATCTCGTCATCCCTCTCTACATCTATATATCTCCGTCTATATCTCGTCATCCCTCTCTCCATCTATATATCTCCATCTATATCTCGTCATCCCTCTCTACATCTATATATCTCCATCTATATCTTGTCATCCCTCTCTACATCTATATATCTCCATCTATATCTCGTCATCCCTCTCTACATCTATACATCTCCATCTATATCTCGTCATCCCTCTCTACATCTATACATCTCCATCTATATCTCGTCATCCCTCTCTACATCTATATATCTCCGTCTATATCTCGTCATCCCTCTCTACATCTGTATATCTCCATCTATATCTCCGGCGGAGTTCCAGTGGGAAAATTTAAAACATGTTCTATTTCTAAAGTCCGCTGGATTTTTGGCAAGCAAAGGTCCGATGGAGCCCACACACGATCGAATTGTTCGACGGACTCATTCCGTCAGACATTTGCTGTCAAAAAGTCTGGTCGTGTGTACGTGGCATCAGTCTATAGCTCTCCAACCCTCTTTGTATCTCTCCATCCTTCTCCATCTATATCTCTCCATTCCACCCTGGTCTAGATCTCCCCTTCCCTCACTTCATCTACAGGTATATCTCTCCATCTCCCTCTATAGATCTTTGTCTCTATCTCTTCATCCTATCTGTCTATATCTCTCCATCCCTCTCTCCAACCTATCTCTCCACACCTCTGTCTATATCTCTCCATCTCTATCTCTCTATCCCTTTTTCCATCTATACTTCCCCAACCTATCTCCCCACCTCTGTCTATGTCTCTCCAACCTTCTTCATCTATATCTCTCCATTCCACCTTGGTCTGTTTCTCCTTATCCTTCACTTCATCTATATCCCTTCATCCCTCTCTATAGGTCTTTAATCTCTTCATCCCTCTCTATATATATCTCAGTCTATATCTCTCCATCCCTCTCCATAGCTCCCCATCTATATATCTTGTTTTGCATCCCCCCATCCCTCACTCTGTCTATACTCTCCATCCCTCTCTATGGGTCTTCGTCTTTAGCTCTTCATCCCTCCCTATAGCTCTCAGTCTATATGTTTCCATCCCACCTCTGTCTTGATCTCCCCATCCCTCGCCAACATATCTCTCCACCCCTCTCTAAATCTCTCAGTCTATCTCTTTCCATCCCATCTCTGTCTATGTCTCTCCAACCGTCTTCATCTATCTCTCTCCATTCCACCTTGGTCTGTTTCTCCTCATCGTTCACTTCATCTATATCCCTTCATCCCTCTCTATAGGTCTTTATCTCTTCATCCCTCTCTATATATCTCAGTCTATATCTCTCCATCCCTCTCTATATCTCCCCATCTATATATCTCGTTTTCTATCTCCCCATCCCTCACTCTATCTATAGCTCTCCATCCCTCTCTATGGGTCTTCGTCTTTATCTCTCCATCTCTCCCTATATCTCTCAGTCTATATCTTTCCATCCCATCTCTGTCTAGATCTCTCCATCCCTCTCTATATCTCCCCATCTATATATCTCTTTTTGTATCTCCTCATCCCTCACTCTATTTATAGCTCTCCATCCCTCTCTATGGGTCTTCATCTTTATCTTTCTATCCCATCTTGGTCTATATCTCCCCATCCCTCGCCAACCTATCTCTCCATCCCTCTCTAGATCTTTCAGTCTATATCGCTCCATCCCATCTCTGGCTATATCTCTCCATCCCTCTTTATAGCTTTCTATCCTTCTTCATCTACACTTCTCTGTTCCACCTCAGTTTCTATCTCCCAATCCATCTATCTACCTCCATCTCTCTCTATAGCTCTCTGTCTTTATCTCTCCATTCCTCTGCTGATAGGTAATTTGCGTTCTCTGTTCTACGCCTCGACTCCAAGAACACCCTCGGCCTCTCTGGCACACCCGGTTGAGTGTAAGTTACTGCCGGCACTTGTAGATACACAAATGTGGATATCATTAACTCTACAGCTTGAGGCGATTGTAGACATATTAGTGCACTTGCAACTACGTCCATAAGAGGCACCCCCCTCCCCCCCAAATCCATGCATCCAGCCCCCTAATCTACATGCAGAGCGCCAGATGCATGGGATTCCAATGGGGTTTTTTTTTTTGTAGCACATTAGAGGCTCTAAAACGTAGCGAATATTCGCTATTCTCTTCCTCATTCTCCTCCCAGCCAAACTTGAAGCCCCTTAGGACTCGCCGCTGTCCATCTCCCATGAGGGGGGGGATGTTCATTTGTGCCGCCCACCAAAAAAATATTGAGCACCAGCCGCCACTGCTTGCAACAGAAACAATTGAGTACTGTCCACGATACTTCTTTTATTTGCACCAACATACAACTTTTCAGGACAAGTTTTTTGGGGTATGTCCCCTTCTCCAAGGTCCCAGCAGTACTAATTCACAAAAGCACAAACTACTTTCGTGAATTAGTACTGCTGGGACTTTGAGGAAGGGAACATACCCCGAAAGCTTGTCCTGAAAAATTGTATGTTGGTGCAAATAAAAGAAGTATCACGGACAGTACTCAATTGTTTCTTTACCGCAACTGTAAATTTGTATCAGGAAATAGACACAAGACTGTTTAGTGGTAAATGTATTGGTACTGGTTAGAATAAATGGTGGTTTGAGCATAAATAAACACACCAGTTAGGTTCTGACACAGTCTGCTAGACAGTATAATCACTACGCTAAAGTAGCTTAGAATAGAGAGTTTGTACCACTAGACTAGGATTAATGCATGAATCAGCAAAGTAAGCAATAAACCGTGCATATAAGCATTAACTACAATGTGAATAATAATACTATAACGAGTACACTCTAGAAGAAAGTATACGATATGGTGCAATATCCCCTGAAAGGTGCCTCTTAGCATAGGAAATTGGTAAAGGTCTCAGTGTAGCAGCTGTAAAGAGACAGTCTTTAGCCTTAATTCTTCAGCCAGCTAGCGTTGGGGCCCAGTTGTACCATTGGTGCACATGAGAATAGTCCCATCCAAGCCTACAGGCAGTAATAAGGCTACTAAATGGCTGTATGGACAGTTCCTAAAGGGCTCAGTCTCTTTCTCTAGCAGTAGATAGTAAATCCCCATGGCAGCAGCTCACCAGTCCCAGCGATATTGCAACTCACCACCCAGTCACACACAGTGATTAGTCCACACTCTGCTCTGTCCCAGCTGACTCTGGCTGTCAGTATACCTGGATTCAGCACTCTGAATGCTGTAAAGGCCACCAATATACAGCAGTGATGGTACACACTAGAGAGTGATGTGCACTCTCCGATCTCCCTCGTGACAAGAGGAAGCTGTGTCCTGTACAGCCTGGGAAAAAAATCTGCTATTTTCCCTCTTCCTGGCAATCTCCCTCTGAGAAATGCAGCTCAAAAGCTCTTGATTGCAGTAGAGTCAGACTACAGTTCCCACAGTGCATTGCTGCCTGACTCAGTCCATTGAACTCTTCCTGCTCAGCAGCTCCCTCCTCTGGCTGATATAGCTGCTAACCTGTTCAGCGCCACAGGGCTGCAGCTGAAGCCAGTGTCCCTCTCTCAATCTCTAGTCTTTGCCAAGCAACTGGCTGCAGCTCTATTCAATAATTGCAGAAAAAAATAAAACTTCTTGATCCTGCCGGAAATCCTGCCAACTTCTTGTTCTCTCCTGCGTAACACCCTAAATGGTTACATTGTTCTCACTTATATCTGAGGACTTAAGAACCCCCTTAAGGACTTAAGGAACACATGCGTGCAATGTATACAGTTAGCATCAGCCGGCCAAACTTCACTTGATGATCTCATCTCCCAGAAAGCTCCTTGGATTGTAGAAATTCTGGGTAAGCTTCTAATTAGGGAAAACAAGCACTTTAATTATTCTAAATACTTTCTAATTGTAGCCCAAGGGAGAGTAAAAAAATCACGTAGGAGCCCTAACATGTATTTATGCATCAAGCAGAGGCCAAGGAATCTCTAGTGAGACTAGAATTATCACAGGCTATCATCGTATTATCAACATTGATGGAGTCAGCAAAATAAATGAAAGGAGGCCAGCAAGCCCCGTTTGATAGTCTATTAAACCGTTTGTAAACCCAAGGACAAAAATGTAATATGATATAGTTTACCAGTCCATAGATATTCTGGCTGCATTTGTTTTCTTTTTTTTTTTATTTCTTTTTTTTATAGGACGTTTTTCCTTTAATTTTTTCCCCTGGTGATCCTACCAGTAACACACCTCCTGTCCTATGGTGAAATGCTCACTCACAATACTGTATGTATGGAGGCGTAGTGCTGTCACCCTAGGCTGCTCTTTTTATTTGGAATACAAATCCTTCAGGAATAGGCATGTGCAATGCATTTAGGTCCCAACATAAATTCAGACAAAATTTTGGTTATTCGGAGATTTGGATGTATCCAAATCTCCAAATGAAATAATACATTTCCTTGAAACTCATTTAATTTCCTTTCCTATATGCGTTTTCTAACCAATTCCAAATTTTCAGAAGGATTCGAAATTTGGATCAGTTGAAAAACAATCAACCAATTTTAATTCTGTGTGAAGAATAGCTGATTGTTAAGAAATGGGCCAGGAAGCTGGTCTCTGCGTCCTTAACAACCAATGACTTATCACCTACCAGCTGGTACCCCCCAAAATCTATACCAGATCTTTAACTGATCATGCAGCCTGGCAGGTCAGGAAAGGGAGGGGACTAGAGAGCGCCCTCCCCTCCTACACCATACCAGGCCACATGCCCTTAACATGGGGGGGGGGGGTGCTTTGGGGCAGGGGGCTCCACTAGGCTTAAAATGCATACCAGACCCTAAGGGGCCGGTATGGATTGGGGGACCCCCCCCCACTCTTTTTTTCCCCAGAACTTTTCATTGCCAGCATTCTTTATGTACATTTCAGCTGTCGGTGGGGAAGCATGCTGACAGCTGATGCGTCATCGGTTGTTCGGGACGCAGCGGCTGGCTTTCTGGCCCACTCCTTAACAACCAGCTATTCTTCACACAGAATTTGAAATGGACGATCATTTTTCGACCATTCCGAATTTGAATTGTTATAGAAATATGGAATTCTTTAGAAAAATAATAAACGAAATTAAACTAAATGAATTTCAAAGCGAATCAATGAAACAAAATTAGTAACATAACAAATCTAGCCAAAACAAATATTTCCGTTCTGCACTTGTCTACTCAGACAAGTGGATTTCTGGCAAGATTAACATATATTTTTTAGTACTTGCAGACAATGCAAAAAAAAAAGAAAACAAAAGAAGCCATCAACTGGCCTGGTAAGCTGCATTAGAATACTGAAATAAATGATGTTCTTGTTCAAGGGACTAGGCACACCCCCCAACCGTCCCGGATTCCACGGGACTATCTCAGGATCTTAGGACAATCCTGGTGTCCCATGGATCTGGGCCGCGTCCTGGAATTGGGCACTAGACCACATGATCCAGCACCCAACTTCAACTCTTTGCATAAATCATCCGGCCAAGTAGTCTGCTGCCCAACAGTAGGTGCACAGTCCGAGCAGCAGTAGTAGGCCAGGCGCTCTCTACAGTGCAAGGTAAGTGCTTTACCCCCAATGTCTTTCCTTCTCCAACTACACTGACCACCAATCTCCCCCAATGACTGTTTTTTGTTCCTCCACTGATACTCAGGCCTTGGCAGCAGGGCCAAGTGGCACAGACAAGCTGAAAATGTCTTCAGTGCTACAGAACAAGTCCAGTTGAATGTAACCAACTACTCTTAGCTATCACAGGCAGATTTAAAGTGCTTTTCTTTAGTAGAGTATAAAAGAACCCCTAGAACCCCTGTATGATATATATTTCTGTCTATATCCCCATTGCAGATTTTTCCTGTTTATTTGTCAGGAGGACAGGAATTAGGGGAAATCGCTCTAATGGAGCCCTGGATAACAGTTAAAACTCAACAGATCTTATAAATCCCCACTCCATCTAGACCAACCCATCACAACCTTTTTCACACAGAGGAACCCTTGAAATAACCTTCCGTTCTCAGGGAACCCCTACTAAAAATGTCTATATCTACAACTCATGATACATTAGTGTGATGGTCAGTGTAAAGAATGCTCCTTACATCTGTGGTTATTGAGAAGAATTACTCACTTACAGATAGTTAAAAAGATCAATGGTGTCAGTGGGGACTTATCTGAGAGGCAGAAATTGCTCAAGGAACCCCTAGAAAACTTTGGCGGAACCCTTGAATTTCATGGAGCCCTGGTTGAGAAACCTTGAATTCGTGTGATGATCAGTGGGAAGAACGTTCCTTACACCAAGGGCTAGTTTACACTTCAGAGCTTCAGTGGGGCTTCAAGTGAGCTTTACCATAGACTTCTATGGAGTCTTTGAAGACACTTTGAAGCACCACTAAAGCTACATGGGGTATAATTGGGGCTCATTTACACTTGATTTGCCTTCCACACACATTAACGACTAGTTTACACTTGCTTCAAGGCTTTGGACACGCTTTGTTAAAAGTTCTCTGAATGCCAGTCAAAGCCCCTGTCACTAAATAAAATGGTTAGCTTACAGTCCTGTTTACACCTTGCTTTTGCTTGGTGCATTGATGAGGCTTCGGTGAAGTTTCGATGAGCCCTTGGTGGGGCTTTGGTGGGGCTTCAAGCGAGTTTTGCCATAAACTTCTATGGAGGCTTTGAAGATGCTTTGAAGCATGACTAAAGCTACATGGGGTATCATTTTCGAAGTGATGCAGAAGCAAAGCAAAAGCAAGGTATAAACAGGACTGTAAGCTAATTATTTTATTTATTGACAAGAGCTTTGATTGGTGTTCAGAGAGCTTTAACAAATGTGTCCAAAGCCTTGTTTTGAAGCAAGTGTAAACTAGCCATTAATGTGCGTCAAAACCGAAGCAAGTGTAAATGAGCCCCAATTATACTCCATGTAGCATTAGTGGTGCTTTAAAGTGTATTCAAAAACTCAATAGAATTCTATGGCAAAGCTCACTTAAAGTTTCACTGAAGCCTCATTCGAAGCCCCTGCAAAGGCTCATTGAAGCCCCATTGAAGCTCCACCAATGCCTCATTGAAGCCCCACCAATGCCTCATCAAAGCACCAAGCAAAAGCAAGGTGTAAACAGGACTGTAAGCTAACCATTTTATTTAGTGACAGGGGCTTTGACTGGCGTTTAGAGAGCCGTGTCCGAAGACATGTTTTGCAGTAAGTTTAAACTAGCCCTTATGGTCATTGTGAAAAATTACCCCCTTACAGTTAGCTAAAAAGATCAATGGTGTCAATGGGAACTTATTTGACGGGCAGGCATTCCCCATTGCTAAAGGAGCCCCTAGCAACCTCTGGAGGAACCCTAGGGTTACATGGAACCCTGGCTGAGAAATTCCAATCTAGACTTTAAATTACTCTCCTCAAGAGATTATATATTCAGTTACATACACTCCATCATTCTTCACAGCTGAGCTACTCCATGTTTCAAATTGATGTGTTGTCCCATTTTATGAATCATTTAAGTAATGAACAAAACATAGAACCAGTTTCAGTCCACTTCTATTGACTTATTGTACCATTGTACACCTTCTCTGCTTGGTTGGTGGGACTTTGAGAAGCATTAAATGCTAATTACTGTAAGTTGGTAAAATATTACCCTTGTCAGGCTATCACTGCTCTGTTTTAGGTCACCCGGTTGAGGAATATTATACAGGTTGGGGGGGCTGCTTACCACATCGATGAGCTGGGCTATAGATAGGCCAAAGCGCACTAGAACGGCATCGGAGATGTTGGCCACGGGACGGGACCACTTGTTGTACCCAAGAAAAAGCTTCTTCAGCAGTCGCTCCTCAGCGTGGGCCCGGGTCTCAATGTGACAGGAGACTGGAAGAAAAAGATAGCGGTGGGTGTACAGAATTTCACTAAAATGTCAGGTTTAGGCAGCAAGGAGACCAGAAACGTAGCTACACATAGAAACTGTGAGTAAACAAACAGGTATATATATACAGCTATATGAGTGACACCTATTGGCAAACGTATGTAGGGATAGGACATGCCCCCTGCCACCCCCCCCCCCCCCCCTTAAAAGGAGAATTAACCAAAAAAAAGGTTAATTGAATCCACAATTGCTTTTGTTATCACTACTATTTCTTTATATTGGCTTTTAAAATGTACAATATGCAGCAATTTAGAAATTGGATGAAAGGTTTAGTACTGGGAAACACTTTTTGAAAGATAAAAATGCATTTTATATACAGCTATATAGATCAGACTAAAATAAAGGACAATTGAGGAGGAAAGAAGAACAGAGGGACATTGCTCCAAATCAGGGGCAGCCCCTTGAAATCAGGGACAGCTGGGAGCTATGACTATATACAAGGTACTGACAAGGGTACAGGGAATGCAGGGATACAAGGTAGCGGAGGACAAACTAGGCACTAAGCAGGAAGCCGGAGCAAGGCAAGGGAGGACAGGAGCCAGGCAGAGTAGGACAACAAGGGGCGAACAAAACAGTGACGGGTCGGGGAAAGGGAGGAGGAGACTTCAATATCCACCTAATGGCTGAACCCAGGTGTGGCTGATTATTACAGCCTGCTGGCTCTTGGGAGACACCTGCTGGTGGACACTGGAGCTGCAAAAAGCCCAGAGCAGCACAGTGCCACCAGCAGGTGAAATCGAACACTAAAGCATCTTCATTTATAATATTCCTAAAGCTGGACTCCAGGAAAGCAGCTGAATACACATATGTGAACTGTAATACGGATTTTGTAATTCTGTCCAGCCAATTGTATGATTCATAGATCAAAAAGCAGTCAGGAAGGTGGGACAACTTTCTTTGTTATAGGGATATGGTGATGTTACCTCCCTGCCCACAGCATTCTGATTGGACAACAAAATAATAGAAACATTTGGATAAGTCATCGACTCTACTCACTCTGCGCTGTCCTTCTTTCCACATAATTCCCGACAGCAGAGCCCGATTGGCCTCTAGTGTTGGTCCTCCCTCTCCCAGTCAGAGCGATGCTGTAAAGGGTGATCTCCCCAGCCTGTGACTGGACAGAAGCAGCACAGCGATGAGCTCAGTTCTCTGTCACTCTGCTTCATCCCGCTATCAGCCTGCTCATGTCAGAACATGAACGGATTTGCTTCTAGTGCTTGTTCTCCTTCCACCACTCTAAGCCCTGCTGTACATAGATTGCATAAGACCGCAAAAGAGGCTGATCTCAAGTCAGAGATGCATACCTACACTGCTTGCATTAAAAAAAAAATAAAAAAAAAAAAACACACACACACATTTAATAATGCAATACATGTAGCTCTACCTCTACAAGGGCTGCTGATAGTATTGGGTGTTTTGTTCCTGCCTTGACCCCACTAAAGGCTTCAGCCCACTGACACCCCAGGTTATACTCACACAAACAAATAGCACCTCACATGCTGAGGGGTCAAACTACTAGGGAAAATGTGTATACTATCGCATAGCAAGGAAAACTCAGAAAAATAAAAAAAAACAATATATTATAAAGTCGCTTAACAGTGATATGATGTTTCCAATTAAAGCCAAACGGCCTTTACAATAGACATACAGAGAATGTCAAACTGTCACTTGGTCAGCGTAAACAATAGCATCACTCACCAAATAGTGTGACAATCAGCAGTCTCGTGTAGGAACTACCAATATTATGGCTATGCTGGCGGTGCACACTGCTGGCGGTAAAGCTAGGGCACCACTGAACTTTGAATATTTGAGGGTAACTAAATAAGTGAATAAGAATATAGAGGGAAAAAAGAACCAGCTCTCAGTTCCTCAAAGCTATTCTTCTGCCAGCTGACGTTGGGGCCCTCGGGTGACATTGGTGCACTAGAAGGTGTTTGTCAGAACCTAAAGTAGTTGTAAAGACCTTTTTTTTCCCCCTAATGTATACTATAGTATTGCCCTTTGGCCCATTGATTCAGTGGCATATTGCAAATAGTTGCTCTTTCTATGCTTTTATCCGCATTTTTTAATTGGTGACAGAGTCTCTATAAAGATTTCATTCACACTACTAGAGTTTATGGTGAAGGCAGGCAGTGGTTAGCCAACTGGTTTCCATTCTAGTTGATGGGGCCATTGCAGCACAGTACTCCATTTTCTAGAAACCAAAACGAGAGAAAATGAGTGGTCCAGGGTGGCCTTCCGGTATGGCTATAACTAACAAGATACACCAAAATCTAAAATTCCATACATTTTATTGTACAAAAAATGTGTTGTTTTTGTACAAGAAAATGAATGGAATTTTAGATTTTGGTGTATCTTGTTCGTTATATGTATACCGGTAGGCCACCCTGGACCACCAATTTCCTCTCTTTCTGGTTTCTATTCACTGTGTTTGGATTGGTGATCTCCTGGTATAAATACCTTCATGACTCCGATTGTATGCCTCCTATTAAATTCTTTTTCACCTTCCATTTTCTCCTATGGCTTTTCTTGGTGGACCCCATCACCACTTCTTCAGGAAGAGTAGTCTAACCAGTACTTTGCCATGGAGGCTCCAGCACAGTGTGAACAAAGGCTTAATTGCTGTGAACGGCTCCCTACTCTGTGAATTGACGTTGCGGACTCTCGTGGGAAGGAGGTGTGAGCTCTGGAGTTGTTTTTATTCAGATAACTGCAAAACTGTTTAACATTTTATTGTGGAAATAAATTGGAATATATTTTCACAATTCAGAATTAGAATGTGAAGGTGCAATTTTCACAGTGGAAATACAATGCGGAGATGGAGCGCGTAACGTTAAACAAAACAAAGAAATTTCCATGGTCACAGTCAATTCAGGACAACACATGGATAAAAAAAAAAATTCCTTCCACTGAAATCCTGGTCTTTACGCAAAAGCTGGTAGGCTGAGGCAAGCCAAGGTTTTACATTTTTACCTTGGTCTTCTAATAAATGAAAATGTGCTAACATGTTGTTCCTTATTATATCTGACTGGATCTTCACCCTCTCTTTCTGGTCTAAATAAAGAACGTGTAAAAAAAAAAAAAAATGCTGAAAGTGGCGGCACAGTGAATGTCACCTATGGCAGTGTATCCCATCCTCATTCCTCCAATACCCCCAAGATGCCATATTTTGGGAATTTCCTTTAGATAAAATAGCTGTCATAAATACCAAGCCATGGACATTGACCTAAACATGGAGATCCGACACGTTTCTTTGTTTTGCAAGTAGACTTCAGTCTTATGTTTTCCTAGGCCAATGGCTTCCAACCTCAGTCATAGAGTACCTCCAAACCTCAGTCCTCAAGTACCTCCAAAAGGTCATGGTTTAGGGAATTTCCCTTAGATAAAATAGCCATCATAAATACCAAGCCATGGACATTGACCCAAACATGGAGACCTGACATGTTCATGTTTCAAGTAGACTTCAGATTATGTTTTCCCAGGCCAATGGCTCCCAACCTCAGTGCTCAAGCAGGGGCGGATCCAGAGTCTAGTCTCGGGAGGGGCACTGCCAGAAAATACGTTTTTTTTTTGCGGGCAATTTATCGGGGACATGGCTGGTGCTAGCGTTTCAATCATGACGGCACCATGGTTAATATGGTGTCAGGATGTTGGAAGCGCATTATTTTTATTATTACATTGTTATATAGAATGTTATATAAAATGAAATGGTTCAACTCACCATAATGCAGAATCAGTGAGAGCCCAGAGTGTGTCACCTGCCACCAGTTGCAGATCGTCACTTGCCATGCCACACGTTGCGGACTGTCACTTGCCACGCCACCTGCCACCAGATGCGGATTGTCACTTGCCACGTCACCTGCCACACGTTGCAGATTGTCACTTGCCACCAGATACGGATTTCCATGTCACCTGCCACACATTGCGGACTGTCACTTGCCACGTTACCTGTCACACGTTGCAGATTGTCACTTGGCACGTCACCTGCCACACGTTGCAGATTGTCACTTGCCACACCATCTGCCACCAGATACAGATTTCCACGTCACCTGCCACATGTTGCGGACTGTCACTTGCCACGTCACCTGCCACATGTTGCAGATTGTCACTTGCCATGTCACCTGCCACACTTTGCAGATTGTCACTTGCCACGTCATCTGCCACCAGATACGGATTGCCACTTGCCATGTCACCTGCCACACATTGCAGACTGCCACATCATCTGCCACATGTTGCAGATTGTCACTTTCCACGTCATCTGCCACCAGATACGGATTTCCACATCACCTGCCACACATTGCGGACTGTCACTTGCCACGTTACCTGCCACATGTTGCAGATTGCCACGTCACCTGCTACACGTTGCGGATTGTCACTTGCCACGTCACCTGCCACCAGATACAGATTGCCACTTGCCATGTCACCTGTCATTTGTTGCCAATTGTCACTTGCCACGTCACTTCCCTGCTGTCGGGGCGGAGGGAGTGATTGTGATGAGTATGGACAAGATGGAGGGATGAGGTGATGCAGGTAGGAGGGGCCAGCACACTCAACAAACTCAGGGGCGGACGCATAAAGGGAAGATTGCTGGCGCTCTGCCTCTGTCACACAGTGCCCCTATAGTGTCATATTTTGCTCCCCATCACAGAATGCTCCGGAAGTGATGTTGCAGCCAGAAATTTAGCACTGCGCATGCACGATGCGTTCCAAACACTTGCGCCATGCGTTTCAAATGATTTGCAACAATGCAGACCAGTGAAACAGTCAGATAATGTCAGAGAAGTGAGGGGAGGTAATCCCCTCCCTGAGCCACAGTTACCTGCTCTCTCTTCGCCGCTCTGTCTAAAGTTAATGTCACGATTACCTCCCCTCACTTCCGTGACATTATCTGACGGTTTCACTGACCTACATTGTCGGAAACCCTCTGAAACGCATGTGCAAGCATTTGGAACGCATCGCGCATGCGCAGTGCTAAATTACTGGCCGCAACGTCACTTCGGGAGCATTCTATGATGGGGAGCAAAATATGACACTACACCGCTCCTCCAGGCAGCTCCTGTCACGTGACGTCGGCTCTGAGTCTGAGACTCCGAGTCTGACGTGAGTCACGTGACTGTCTCAATGACATCACTCGTTGCTAGACGCCAGGCGGGCAGGCGCTAGCAACGAGTGCAGGGTTGCCAAGCCAACGGCTCAGCTCCACCCACCTCCTAGCTCCTCCTGGTCCAGTCCCGCTGTGTAATACACCAGAGTCTCTCTCTCTCTCTGCGCCGCTGATCGCTGATGAGACAGAGAGAGAGACTTGGGCATAGCAGCGCTGCAGCCTGCAAGTCAGTCGGTGACAGTGTGATATTTTCGGGGGGGGCAATTGTCCTGTTGCCCCCCCCCTGGATCCGCCCCTGTGCTCAAGTACCTCCAAAAGGTCATGGTTTAGGGAATTTCCCTTAGATAAAATAGCCATCATAAATACCAAGCCATGGACCCAAACTTGGAGACCTGACATGTTCATGTTTCAAGTAGACTTCAGATTATGTTTTCCCAGGCCAATGGCTCCCAACTCCAGTCCTCAAGTACCTCCAAAAGGCCACGTTTTGGGAATTTCCTTTAGATGAAGTAGCTGTCATACATACCAAGCCATGGACATTGACCTAAACAAGGAGACCTGACATATTTCTTTGTTTTGAAGGTAAATTTCAGTCTTACATTTTCCTAAGCCAATGGCTCCCAACCTCAAGTACCCCCAAGAACTTTCTTTAGATAAAATAGCCATCATAAATACCAAGCCATGGACATTGACCTAAATGTGGAGACTTAAAGCGGAGGTCCACCCTAAAATGGACCTCCGCTCATCGGAATCCCCCCCCCTCCGGCGCCACAATCGGCACCTTTCAGGGGGGAGGGGGGTGCAGTTACCTGGATAATCCAGGTAACTGCACCCACTTCCGGGCTAGCTCTCTGCAGAACGGGGCGTACGTTACGCCCCCGTTCCGCAAGCGCCCGCCCCCTTCATCAAGTGCCCCGCTGCCTGCTGGGAAACACACAGCTCCCAGAGGCAGCGGGGACCGTCCGGATTGCGCCGCGCGGCTCGCGCATGCGCAGTAGGGAACCGGGAAATGAAGCCGAAAGGCTCCATTTCCTGATTCCCATACCCAAGATGGCGGCGGGACCCGGCAGCCGAGCGAGCGATCGGCTTCGGGTGCCGACATCGTGGGCGCGCTGGACAGGTAAGTGTCACTATTTAAAAGTCAGCAGCTGCAGTATTTGTAGCTGCTGGCTTTTAAAAAAAAAAAAAAAAAAACGCGGAGTCCCGGTGGACTCCCGCTTTAACACATTTCCCAATTCTGCATGTACATTTCAGCCTTACATTCCCATAGATCAGTGATTCCTATGCTCAGTCCTCAAGTATAACCAACAGGTCAAGTTTTCTGGAGTTTCTTCACCTTGCACAAGTGCTTTAGATCAATGCTTCAAAGTTTCTAGATTTAAGTCTTATATTTTTCCCAAACCAATGGCTCCCAACCTCAGTCTTCAAGTACCTCAAAATGCCATGTTTTGGGAATTTCCCTTAGATAAAATAGTCATCATATATACCGAGCCATTGGAAATTGACCTAAACATGGAGAGCTAACAAGTTTATTTGCTTTGCAAGTAGAATTCGGCCTTGCATTTTCCAAACCCTTAAGTACCTCCGTGTTTTGGTAATTTCCTTTAGATAAAATAGCTGTCATACATACCAAGCCAAGGACATTGATCCAAACATGGAGACCCAACACATATCTTAACTCTGCAAGTACAATTCAGCCTTACATTCCCATAAATTTGTGATTCCCAAACAGCGTGTTTTGTGCTGACCTTATGTTCCGACCTCATCCCAATAGAAAACCATTGAGATGAATTAGAGCAGAGACTGCGAGCCAGGCCTTCTCATCCACATCAGTGCCTGACCTCTCAAATGAGCTTCTGGAAGAATGGTCAAACATTCCCATAGATGCACTCCTAAACCTTGTGGACAGCCTTTCCAGAAGAGCTGAAGCTGTTATAGCTGCAAAGAATGGGCCAACTCAATATTGAACCCTACAGACTAAGACGCCATTAAAGTTCATGTGTGTGTAAAGGCAGGTGTCACAATACTTTTGGTAATATAGTGTATATGCAATGGACGATCACAGGAATAAATAGCTACTGAATTTCTGCTTCCGTGGTTACCTGACCATTACAGCCTGATTGACCAAAGGAGAAGGAGCACTGATGAGGTCACCCGTGTGCCCTCCGCTCCTCTAAGCAGTGCCGAAATAAAACATGATGAAATGGCAGCACTGTGCACAGCAAAGGAACGCGACTGCCTCACAATACTAAATAATATTTGAATCAAATTATAAGCTTGGACAGCGATACATCCAGAAATAGAAATCACAGACTGCCTACAGACAGAGAGAATAATATTAATATTTACTGCTTAGCTGACTGCTCTGCTCAGCGTTATATTAGGCTTCCAGAGTGCCTCCAAAATACAGAAAGTGCAGCACACCAGCAAAGTGCTTTTAGCAGGAAACAGCCAGCCCAAAAGTGTCTATACTGTATGCCGCTCAAACTAACCCGGTGCTTCAAATATGAATTTAACGGCTGAGCGCTGCGCCGGCTACACCCACTGACTCGTTTCACCCTACCCACTGGGCTTGGTCACAGAGGTCAAGCCCCTGTGGGTGGAACAAAACGCATTAGTGGGTGTGGCCGGAGCATCGCCGGCTGAGGCCATACACGGTTACATTCATATTTGAAGCCCCGGGTCGGTTTGAGCGACGTCACCTCTTGCATAGGTCTACACTCCAGTGTTTTTCAGGTGACGTCATCAGTGCCATCTATCAGTGCCACCTATCAGTGCCACTTCATTGGTGCCCATCAGTGCCGCCTTATCAGTGCCAGTCACTGCAGCCCCATCAGTGAAGGAGAAAACGTACTTATTTACAAAGTTTTGTAACTGAAACAAAAATTTCGGCCTTTTTTTATTTGTTTAGCAGAAAATAAAAATCCCAGAGGTGATCAAATACCACCAAAAGAAAGCTCTATTTGTGGGAACAAAATGATAAAAATTTAGCTTGGGTACGGTGTAGCATTACCGCGCAATTGTCATTCAAAGTGCAACAGCGCTGAAAGCTCAAAATTGGTCTGGGCAGGAAGGTGTATAAGTGCCCGGTATTGAAGTGGTTAAGTAATGAAAACAGAAAGGTTTTATTCAAAAATGTTATTAGCATGTTAATCAGGGTGGAAAGGAGGCAAAATATAATCAGATTAAACTTCAGCCTAAAAGCGGAGTTCCACCCATCTTTTCGTTTCGCCTCACTCCTCTCCCCCTCCTCTTCGCGGTGCCATCATAACAACTGTGGGCACCTGGCCGGGACAGCTTCTGGCACTCTGCTATTGGCCAGGCAATCTTCTGGGATCTGTGACGTGTCCCAGAAGATTGCTGGCAGGGTGGGCAAGTTGCCTAGGCGGGCGAGAAGAGGAAAGAGGAAGTGGGACAGGAAGTACTACTAAAAAGAAAGTACCCACTCCCCCTCCCCCCCCCAAAAAAATTTACAAATGTGGCATGTAAGAGGGCAAGGAGTGCTTAAAAACAGAAGCTCCACTTTTGGGTGGAACTCCGTTTTAAGTATAGAAGCACTTTTAATCTGGCGTGAAATGAAAAGGGAAGAATCTCGCCCAAGCTTCGTAAAATCGCTCTTTAACTAAACAAAGTATTAGAGGTCACCTATGAAATCCGGCGGAGGGTACACAGTGACTAGGCATTTTATTTGCTTATCGTAATGAGTCTTCGTTAATCCTTTTGACATTGTTCGGCATTAGAAGATGTAACGGATCTGCGAGAGGTGGTGTGCGTTCAGGCGGAGGGGCAGAGCCGATGGCAGGTGGAAGTGGGTCAGACGTCTCCGGGGACGGGCATACATAAATCATGACCGCTTTTTTTTTTCTTAATCTTGGAAAAACAGAGCAGGTGACATTGGTTGGTGAACTGTGCCCCGTCCTGAGAGTCACAGGGCATCAATAAAACATTGCCACTCCTGGTGACAACAAACCTCCATATAATAGGACAACCCTCAGAACCCAGTATTCAGCCTCCCACCGATGAGGCACCAACCTATGCCAAAGGCAAGGTCATTTTTATTGACGACGATCAAGAGAATTCCATCCAGGAAAGAGGCAACCAAGAGAATTTTCTGTCTGTAAAGGAGCAGCAAAGTGAATTGATTATAATAGAATTTACATTAGGAGGCCAAGAAGGGATTCCCTACCATGGCCTTTGGCACTTAGCCACTTGCGGAGTTCCACCAAAAAATGGAACTTCCGCTTTAAGGGAAGGTGACCCCCTGACATGCCACATTTGGTATGTCTTTTTTTTTTGTGGGGGGGGGGGGGGGGGAGCGGAGGGACCACGGCGCCAGAAGGGAGATCACCTCTCCCCTCTCGGCAATCATGGTGCACCGCGCGGCTCATGCATGCCCAGTGGGTGCCCGGCTGTGGCTTCACAATAGACATGGGCGCCGTCAAAAAAAAATTTCGTTTTACTTTTTTCCTTTTTATTACGAAATTTATTTCAGATTCGTACGAAAATACAAAGTTCGTTATGATAAATTTATCATTATGAGGCGCTCCCACCATCCCTGTGCTGAGTTCCCGGGTCTGTACACCTGCTGTGCCCATCATGAGGAGCTCCCCCCATCCCTGTGCTGAGTTCCCGGGTCTGTACACCTGCTGTTCCCATTATGAGGAGTTTCCACCATCCCTGTGCTGAGTTCCTGGGTCTGTACACCTGCTGTTCCCATTATGAGGGGTTCCCACCATCCCTGTGCTGAGTTCCTGGGTCTGTACACCTGCTGTGTCCATTATGAGGGGTTCCCACCATCCCTGTGCTGTGCCGACTTCCTCCGATTGGTGAACAAAACACCAGTCATGTTTCTGTTCATTTGGATCTGAAATTCGTTAACGAAATTTTGTATGAAATTCGCATAGGGTTACCACCATCCCTGTGCTGTGCTGACTTCCTGGGGTTTTAACTTTTAGGTTTGTTAACTTTTCGTAACAATTACGAATTTTCTTTATGAATTTGGATCCAAAATTCGGAAACTAAATTTCGTACGCATAAAAATGTGTATTTCGGATTCCTATGAATGTACGAATTTCTGGAAATTCATACGAAACGAACTGCACATGTCTACTTCTCAGTTACAATGCCAACGCAGCAGAGAGGAGGGGGAGACAAATGGGGCTTCATTCCCCCCGCATCGCTGGACCCCGGGACAGGTAAGTGTCCGATTATTAAAAGTCAGCAGCTGCAGTATTTGCAGCTGCTGACTTTTAATTTTTTTTTTTTTTTTAAGTGGAACGCCACTTTAATGACCAAGCCCCTCTTTCTGAGATTTGTTGTTTACAACTTAAAAACTGTTTTTTTTGCTAGAACATTACTCAGAACCCCCAAACATTATAATTTTTGTTTTCTAACACCCTAGAGAATAAAATGGCGGTCGTTGCAATACTTTCTGTCACACCATATTTGCGCAGCGCTCTTACAAGCGCACTTCGTTTTAGAAAAAATACACTTTTTTGAATTATAATAAGACTGCAGTAAAGTTAGCCCAAATTTTTTTTATAATGTGAAAGATAATGTTACACCGAGTAAATTGATACCCAACACTTCAAAATTGCGCCCGCTGGTGGAATGGCGACAAACTTTTACCCTTAAAAATCTCCATAGGCGACGTTTAAAAAAACTCTACAGGTTGCATTTTTTAAGTTACAGAGGAAGTCTGGGGCTAGAGTTATTGCTCTCGCTTTACCGATCGCAACGATACCTCACATGTGTGGTTTGAACACCGTTTTCACATGCGGGCGCTACTCGCATTTGCGTTCGCTTCTGCATGCAAACTCGGCGGGACGGAGCACGTTTAAAAAAAAAAAAATTCTTATTTATTTTACCTTTTATTTTTATACTATTCTTTAAAAAAAAAAAAAAAAAAATGGTGTCACTTTTATTCCCATTAGGGATAAGGGATGTAAACATCCCTTGTAGTAGAAAAAAAAAAGCATGACAGGACCTCTTAAATATGAGATGTGGGGTCAAAAAGATCTCAGATCTCATATTTACACTAAAATGCAATAAAAATGCAATAATAAAAAATATATAAAAAAAAATTCTTAAAATAAATATTATGGGAGAGGCAGTCCTTTGAGATGTTCTTCTGCCGGCTATCGTTGGGTCCCTTGAAGAGCGTCTTTGCACTTAAGGACAGTCTCAGTTAATCTACATGCAGTGTAGGTACAGTATAGGTATGGAATAGTCTTGGCACAGGTACAAGGTAGATGTTCAAATACTGTAAAGATTCTGTATAATGCGGCAAAGTGTTAGTATAGGTGCAGTCTGGGTTTGGAAGTGCGGTATAGAGTGCAGTATGAGTGCCATATGGATTGGGTATACTTGGCGCCCTGCTCTCATTCCCTGCTAGCAGTATCAGCAATGGGCGAATAGCCTTCTCACCAGCCCACAGGATGCTACGGTGAGCTCTTGCTGTAGAAGGGGGCCTCAAACACAAGCAGTGTGCATACAGAGCCACTCTACCATGCCTGCACACCTGTCAAATTAGGACCTGCGGCTGTGTTCATACAACTGATACATCCCTATAGAGCAGAGATATGCAATTAGCAGACCACCAGCTGTTGCAAAACTACAAGTCCCATCATGCCTCTGCCTCTGGGTGTCATGCTTGTGGCTGTCAGAATCTTGCTATGCCTCATGGGAGTTGTAGTTCTGCAACAGCTGGATGTCCGCTAATTGCATATCCCTGCTATAGAGTAATAGGCAGCTCCAGCTACATGCACAAACCACTCATTCACATGACCAGAGTACTTGTGCAAATGAGTCCCTAGGGCTTGGTCACATGTGAGGTCGGGAAGTGGTAAATTCCCAATGGTTGGACTGCACTTTTACACCCCCACTCCCACAACTGCTGCCCCCTTTAGCTGCAGAAGCAACATCTGAAGGTATATACAGGCATTATACCCCTGTGGAACGCAACTCATGCAGTGAATGGCGTTGATCTGCATGCGCTCCTCAACCGCATTCATTGCATGTGGTTGCTGCATGCTAGTGCAAGGTTGAAGAGTTTAAAGCAGGTGGTAGGACGGCAATATAACACCTCCTCACTGCCCGCCATATGATCTCTGAGCACAGATTCTTCAACTCTTTACTCTGCAGCCTCAGCTGCACGGGATAGTGATGTACAGGAATAACTCTGTATGGAGGCTTCCTGTTCATTCAGAAACTGAAGCATAGTAAACAGTTTTCATAGAAGCCATTCCTTTCCTCCTTACAACACAGATCCCCCATCCCCCTCTATCTTACAGTACAAATACAAGGAGAAGGGCGCCTCTGAGTATTTATCAAATAATTTATTATAAAAACAATATTCATTTTTATAATAAATGATTTGATATATACTCAGAGGCGCCCCTCTCCTTGTCTTTCCTTGTTTTACTGGCACTTGCTTCTGGTCTCCTTGTTGGCAGCCCTGGCAGACTCACCTATTTTCTCCCCCATATTCGCCATCAGACTATTATGGACTACATACTGTAATTTTTGTGGTGTCTGAGCATTGCACCTTTTTACCTGTCAAATATCTTACAGCACAGACCCCCATTCCCCTCCTTCTTACTGCACAGCCCCCCATTCCCCTCCTTCTTACTGCACAGCCCCCCATTCCCCTCTCTTACAGCACAGACCCCTATTCCCCTCTCTTACAGCACAGACCCCCATTCCCCTCTCTCTTACAGCACAGCCCCCAATTCCCCTCTCTCTTACAGCACAGCCCCCCATTCCCCTCTCTCTTACAGCACAGACCCCCATTCCCCTCCTTACAACACAGACCCCCATTCCCCTCTCTCTTACAGCACAGCCCCCAATTCCCCTCTCTATTACAGCACAGCCCCCCATTCCCGTCTCTCTTACAGCACAGCCCCCAATTCCCCTCTCTATTACAGCACAGCCCCCCATTCCCGTCTCTCTTACAGCACAGACCCCCATTCCCCTCCTTCTTACAGCACGCCCCCCCATTCCCCTCTCTCTTACAGCACAGACCCCCATTCCCCTCTCTTACAGCACAGACCCCCATTCCCCTCTCTCTTACAGCACAGACCCCCATTCCCCTCTCTCTTACAGCACGGACCCCCATTCCCCTCTCTCTTACAGCACAGACCCCCATTCCCCTCTCTCTTACAGCACGGACCCCCATTCCCCTCTCTCTTACAACACAGACCCCCATTCCCCTCCTACAGCACAGACCCCCATTCCCCTCCTAAAGCTCCCACCAATTCCTCTCTTCCCTCTGTACAGAATTTCATGTCTACAGACTTTGGCTTTGAACTTAAGCCATGGTGTGGAAGCTTAACACCTATATATGTGAGTACAAAATGCTTTCTTCACACCAAATCATCCTCTGCTCATGCTGGGGGAAGCTCTGGATTTTCTTAAAGGGGAATGTAGAGGATGTTATTATATAAAATAACAATTTTCTCTGAGTTGAAGGGAAAGGACGCCATATAAATGTGTATTATTATTATTATTGTATAAATGGCTTGGATAAACCCCAACTCCCCAGAAAGAAATACATCCTTTATTGGAGGTCTATTTATCCAGCAATATAAATGCACTGTATATCCACAACAATGTATCATTACTTACATTGTATATCATTGATTACATTGTATATTATTACTTACATTGTGTGTTATTGATTACTTTGTTGTTCATTGATTACATTGTGTATCATTATGTACCATTGATTACTGTGGATTTCATTGATTACATTGTGTATTGTTACATTGTACACTCACTGGCCACTTAATTAGGTACACCTGTTCAGTTCCTTGGTAACAAATTGCTAATCAGCCAATCACATGGCAGCAACTCAATGCATTTAGGCATCTAGAGGAGGTGAAGACGATTTGCTGAAGTTCAAACTGAGCCTCAGAATGGGGAAGAAAGGGAATTTAAGGGACTTTGAATGTGGTATGGTTGTTGGACAGGCTGGTCTGAGTATTTCAAAAACCGCTGATCTACTGGGATTTTTGCATACAACCATCTCTCGTGTTTACAGAGAATGGTCCCAAAAAGTGAAAATATACAGTGAGCGGCAGTTGTGTGGAGGAAAATGCCTTGTTGATGCCAGAGGAGAATGGGCAGACTGGTTGTAGATGATAGAACAGCAACAGTAACTCAAGTTACTCATTACACCCAAGGTCTGCAGAATACCATCTCTGGAGGTACAACACATCGAACCTTGAAGCAGATGGGCTACAGCAGTGGAAGATCACACCATGCCACTCTTGTACTCCAAGAACAGGAAACTGAGGCTACAATTTGCACAGGGTCACCAAAATTGGACAATAGAAGATTGGAAAAACATTGCCTGGTCTGAAGAGTCTGGATTTTAACTGCGACATTCAGATGGAAGAGTCAGAATTTGGTGTAAGCAACATGAAAGCATGGATCCATCCTGTCTTGTATCACCGGTTCAGGCTGGTGGTGGTGTAATGGTGTGGGGGGGGGGATATTTTCTTGGCACACTTTGGGCCCCTTAGTACCAATTGAGCACCGTTTAAACACCACGACCTACCTGAGTATTGTTGCTGACCATGTCCTTCCCGTTATGACTACAGTGTACACATCTTCTGATGGCTCCTTCCAGCAGGATAATGCACCATGTCACAAAGCTCCAATCATCTCACCACTGGACAATGAGGTCACTGTCCTCCAATGGTCTCCACATTCACCACATCTCATCCAATAGAGCACCGTTTGGGATGTGGTGGAATGGGAAATTTGCATCATGGATGTGCAGCCGACGAATCTGCAGCAACTGCCATGATGCTGTCATGTCACCATGGAGCAAAATCTCTGAGGAATGTTTCCAACACCTTGTTGGATCTATGCCACCAAGAATGAAGACAGTTCTGAACTTGAATGGGCTTCTTTATGTGTGATTGTCACCAGAAAAGAAGCCCCTGCTCGCTCTCTCTGTGTGTGTGTGTATATATATATATATATACACACACACACACATACATATACACACACACGCACACATACACAGTGCCTTGAAAAAGTATTCATACCCCTTGAAATTTTCCACATTTTGTGGCGCCATACCACGAGTGTGCGCAATTTTAAAAAAGCGTGACATGTTCAGTATCTATTTACTCAGCGTATTATCGTCTTTCATTCTATACAAAAAATTGGGCCAACTTTAGTATTTTTTTTTTTTTCAGTTCCTGAAAGTGTTTTTTTTTTTTTCCAAAAAAAACAAACAAAAACTCATTTCAAAAAATTGCTGCGCAAATACTGTGTGACAAATTGCAGTGAATGCGATTTTATTCCCTAGAACAGTGATAACAAACCTTGACACCCCAGATGTTTTGGAACTACATTTCCCATGAAGCTCATGCACTCTACAGTGTAGCTGAGCATCATGGGAAATGTAGTGCCAAAACATCTGGGGTGACAAGTTTTGCCATCACTGCCCTAGGGGCTCTGCTAAAAAAAAATATATATATTATATAGCATAATAATAAATAAAAGAAAAAAAATATATATATATAAAAATATATATATTATATATATATATATATCATAATAATAAATAAAAGAAAAAAAATATATATAATATATATATATATCATAATAATAAATAAATATATATATATATATATATATATATATATATATATATATTTTATGATACAGGTTTTATATAGCACCAACAGTTTATGCAGCGCTTTACAAAAACAAAAAAACAAAAAAAAAAAAAGGGAGACAGCACAATACAGAAGGAATAGGAGGACCGTTGTTCATTGAGCTTACAATCTATAATGTTTAGGGGTTCTGAGTAATTTTCTAGCGAAAATTTTATTTTTTTATTTTTACATATAGGAGAGGAATGTCAGCATTGGCCCGGTATGGAAGCGGTTAAATGGAGTTGTCCTCTAATATGTTAAATAAAAAATAAAATAAAAAGTGCGTTAAGACAGCTGTTGGAAGCGTTTGTGATAAGCGAGCAATAATGACGCACCGCGGCCCCTCTTCCCGTCTCCAGGCAGCGCAATCCCGGCTTCATCTTATAGAATTAATAAAAGTAATGTTTGTATTGACATAAATAATGCAGTCTCCCCGGGGATCCTTCATGCAGCTTACATGTACTCCTCATACAAATCAAACAATGCCGACAATTCTGCCAAGGACGCGCGGCGGAGAGCCAGAGAGGGAAATGCAAGGGACGCAGAAAAAGCGGGCCGCGGTTATTAATGTCCTTGTATGTACGCGCTGACCCTAATGATTGCCTGCTGTACCGCCAGCAGAAAACACGAGATGTGGGCCAGCTACTGAGCGACGACTGAAAAACCTGGCAGGTAGGACAGATACTCGATATGGAGTGACAGTTCAGATACGGCGTCATGAATATACGCTGGGCAACCGTCCTGTGACCACGGAGAACGTGCTGATCGGACAAACTAGGGCAGGTCACCAATTGGAAAGGTCAGGAAAGTCAAAACCTAAAGATTTAGGTAAGAGATTCCAGTGTCTGTCAATTGTAATCACCTCCCGTGTCCTGGATAGGGAGATTTCTCATTATTACCAGCACAGGAAATCGAGCTAAATCTCCCCGATTGGGATAAAAGCAGTAAATAAAACCCAGCAGAGGCCCTATCCCTTTCCTATTGCATATAAACACAAAAAAAGGTGTTAGCTAGAGTTAGGCTTACAGGGCCTTGCAAAAGTATTCACCCCCTTGGCTTTTTACCTATTTTGTTACATTACAGCCTTTAGTTCAATGTTTTTTTTAATCTGAATTATATGTGATGGATCAGAACACAATAGTCTAAATTGGTGAAGTTAAATTAGAAAATATATACATAAAACTATTTTTCAGAAATAAACTGATAATTGGCATGTGCATATGTATTCATCCCCTTTGTTATGAAGCCCATAAAAAGCTGTGATGCAACCAATTACCTTCGGAAGTCACATAATTAGTGAAGTGATGTCCACCTGTGTGCAATCTAAGTGTCACATGATCTGTCATTACATATACACACCTTTGTGAAAGGCCCCAGAGGCTGCAACACCTAAGCAAGAGGCACCACTAACCAAACACTGCCATGAAGACCAAGGAACTCTCCAAACAAGTAAGGGACAATGTTGTTGAGAAGTACAAGTCAGGATTAGGTTATAAAAAAATATCCAAATCTCTGATGACCCCTAGGAGCACCATCAAATCTATCATAACCAAATGGAAAGAACATGGCACAACAGCAAACCTGCCAAGAGACGGCCACACACCAAAGCTTACAGACCGGGCAAGGAGGGCAATAATCAGAGAGGCAGCACAGAGACCTAAGGTAACCCTGGAGGAGCTGCAGAGTTCCACAGCAGAGACTGGAGTATCTGTACATAGGACGACAATAAGCCAGACGCTCCATAGAGTTGGGCTTTATGGCAGAGAGGCCAGAAGAAAGACATTACTTTCAGCAAAAAACAAACTGCCACGTTTTGAGTTTGTGAAAAGGCATGTGGGAGACTCCCAAAATGTATGGAGGAAGGTGCTCTGGTCTGATGAGACTAAAGTTGAACTTTTTGGCCATCAAAGAAAATGCTATGTTTGGCGCAAACCCAACACATCACATCACCCAAAGAACACCATCCCCACTGTGAAACATGGTGGTGGCAGCATCGTGCTGTGGGGATGTTTTTCAGTAGTCGGGACCGGGAAACTGGTCAGAGTTGAGGGAAAGATGGATGGTGCTAAATACAGGAATATTCTTGAGCAAAACTTGTAGCACTCTGTGTGTGATTTGAGGCTAGGACGGAGGTTCACCTTCCAGCAGGACAATGACCCCAAACACACTGCTAAAGCAACACTTGAGTGGTTTAAGGGGAAACATGTAAATGTGTTGGAATGGCCTAGTCACAGCCCAGACCTCAATCCAATAGAAAATCTGTAGTCAGACTTAAAGATTGCTGTTCACAAGTGCAAACCATCCAACTTGAAGGAGCTGGAGCAGTTTTGTAAGGAGGAATGGGGAAAAATCCCAGTGGTAAGATGTGGCAACTCATAGAGACTTATCCAAAGTGACTTGGAGCTTTGATAGCCGCAAAAGGCGGCTCTACAAAGTATTGACTTCAGGGGGGTGAATAGTTATGCACATTGACTTTTTCTGTTATTTTGTCCTATTTGTTGTTTGCTTCACAATAATAAAAAAATAAAAATCTTCAAAGTTGTGGGCATGTTCTGTAAATTAAATGATGCGAATCCTCAAACAATCCATGTTAATACCAGGTTGTGAGGCAAAAAACATGAAAAATGCCAAGGGGGTGAATATTTTTGCAAGGCACTGTAGCTCATAGAATGCTTGGAGGTGGATTTGATGCCTCCTGTCAGATGACTCCCTGCTGTCAAAGCATATGGGTGTGGCTGCAGCTAGAACCAGGGCAGTGGAGAAGACAGTACAGCCAGCCCTCATGTACTGGGCCCGGGCACCATCAGTTTCAAAAGGGGGGCTCAGACACCTGCTGAGTAGCAGGTCCGGCTGTACTGTCTTCTAGAGTTGGGCTCAGGTGTGTTCGGGATCCTAGTCCCAACCCACCTGCCCGATCCCGCAAGGAAGCCGACACTGCACACCGCTAATCACAGACAGTGAGACATTTCCTGGTCTGTGCAGCTGTGAACCGGGAAAGGTCTCATTGCCTGTAAATAGCGGTGTGCAGTTTTGGCTTTCTGGCGGGGTCGGGCAGGTGGGTTGGGACTAGGATGCCAAACACACCAAGAGCCCATCTCTACTTTCTATTGCAGACACCGTTCCTCTTCTCCTCTCCTCTCCTTCCCCCCCATCCAGCTGCACTACAGGGCGATTGGTCCTAGCACATGTGCCCCTTCTATCTTTTGTCCCGGCCCCCCCCCCCCGTGTCCCCCTTCCCCCTGTAGGCTGATGGCTTCCCACCTTTCCTGTGGGCACACAGGGGGATCTTTCAGGAGGGAGAGCGGGGGAAGAGGCCGGTAAATATGCCATTTACTGGCCCCTTCCTTTCCTGAATGAACACAGTGATCAGTACCAATCATTCCTGTAGAAAGTAAAAAGAACCTCACGCTATGGAATTATATGGTAAATTAAGTGGTAATTTTAATAGTGAATTAAAGCTAATCCCCTTAAAAGTGCAAAGTGCTACCTTGAATTGATAAAAAAATATGTGGCTGTAGGGGGCGCTATAAATCTGATCACACTCTAGCTGCAACAGTAAAGTGCAAAGTGCTAAACAATACATATAATATTCATGACATAAGTGCAAATAGACGATGTAGTGAATATTTTATCAAAAGTCCACATATTGATTGCGATACTTCGATCTTTACACCGTCACCAATGGAAAAACTTCACACAAATCACCCGGTGGTTGTGAGTGAAATGCCTACTCACCACACCACCGTGACCTCTAACTAAAAAGAAGGTTGGTATAGGCTGTGCTTTGTGGGTCAGGGATCTTCCTGATGACGTAAAACGAAACGTACATCGAGACGCATCCCGGTCGCCTCATTTCTGGTTTACGAACACTACGGTGGTGGGGCGCACGCTGGCCCCACAAGTGGAAGCTGAACGGCTGCATTACCCATTTGCCTGGTGACACGCGCCATCATCCTCAGTGCCAGGCTAAGGCACCAACTTATGTAAGTGGCCATTTGGCTTTATCTTTTTTAATCAACATTTTATTAAATGGTTTTACACTATGGTCCTGTGTTTATCCGTTTTTTAACCACTTGCCGACCAGCCGCCACAGTTTTACTGTGGCAGAATGGCACGACTGGGACAAAACAATGTTTGTTACGTCGCTTCGCCCTGTGGCCACTAGGGGCGCGTGCCCGCTGCTATCCCCCGGATCCAATGCAAGTGCCCGGCGGTCGCGATCACCACCGGGCTCCCGCGATCGCGGGTGACACAAAGAGAACTGGGATCTGTGTGTGTAAACACACAGATCCCCATTCTCCGAGGGGAGAAGAGACAGATTGTGTGTTCATACAGAGTATGAACAGTGATCTGTCAATGCCCCTAGACAGCCCCCTCCCCCCTTCAGTTAGAACACACCCAGGGAACACACTTAAACCCTTCATCGCCCCCTAGTGTTAACCCCTTCCCTGCCGGTGACATTTTTACAGTAATCAGGGCATTTTTATAGCAATGATCGCTGTATAAATGCCAATGGTCCCAAAAATGTGTCAAAAGTGTCCGATGTGTCCGCCATAATGTCGCAGTCCCCATAAAAATCACAGATCGCCGCTATTAATAGTAAAAAAAAAAAAAAATGAATAATAAAAATGCCATAAAACTATCTCCAATTTTGTAGACGCTATAACTTTTGCGCAAACCAATCAATATACGCTTACTGCATTTTTTTTTTTTACCAAAAATATGTAGAAGAATACGTATCGGCCTAAACTGAGGAAAAAATGTTTGTTTTTTTTATATATTTTTGGGGGATATTTATTATAGCAAAAAAGTAAAAAAAACGCAGAGGAGATCAAATACCACCAAAATAAAGCTCTATTTGTGGGAAAAAAAGGACGTCAATTTTGTTTGGGTGCAACGTCGCACGACCGCGCAATTGTCAGTCAAAGCGACGCAGCGCCAAATCGCAAAAAGTGCTCTGGTCAGGAAGGGGGGTAAAATCTTCCGGGGCTGAAGCGGTTAATGGGCAGCTGTGGTGGAGACAAGCAAGGTTCTCAGCTATATCCATACCGGTCCATCAGAAAGATCCCTGACCCACAAAACACAGTCTATACCGATCTTTTTAGTTAAAGAGATCACGGTGGTGTGGTGAGTAGGCATTTCACTCACATCCATCGGGTGATTTATGTGAAGTTTTTCCGTTGGTGACAGTGTAAAGATTGAAGTATCACAATCAATATGTGGACTTTTGATGAAATATTCACTATATCTTCTATTTGCACTTATGTCATGAATATTATATTTATTGTTTAGCACTTTGCACTTTAATACTGTTGCAGCTAGAGTGTGATCAGATTTATAGCGCCCCCCTACAGCCACATATTTCTTACCAATCACTCCTGTGCCCATTCATCACTGAAGCATAATAAGCTGTGTTTATTATGCTTCATTTTGTGAATGAGCAGAAACCCTTGGAGCGCTTCCTATTCACTCATCTGTGCAGCTCAGGCTAAAGAGAAAGGGACGGATAAATCTATGTCTTCAGTCACTTTCAGCCAGGGGAAAGGGGTCCCTGTCAGGTAGGCTGTATGGGACCCCCGTGATTTCTAACAGCAGCCCTGCAGGGAACACCATAGTGTGAATCTTCTGAAACTCAGACTCAGTTACGTTCACAGAATAAGAATACTGACAGCCAATCAGAGCTGCCCTACAAGCAGGCAGTCCGCTGAGTTTAGAACCAAAGTATTCATACATAAGATAACTTGTCCTTTATGTTCCATTAAAGCGGACATTCAATCTTCTGAAATTGAGCCTTCCTTAGTTCCTCATTTCCCCTCATCAACGTGCTAATTTAATTTTTAAATAAAACCTGTAGCAATTACAGGGCCGGGACAAGGGGTGGGCAAGAGGGTATTATCCTAGCCATACTGGAACAAGCATGTATCCAGTGAAGTCTGAACGTTGGTTACAGGTCAGCAGCTCACCAGGTAAAGTGAAGCCAGTAACTAGATGAAAGGCACAAACCTTAAAATGCAGCAACTGCAGTTGTCATATGTCCACTATGACAGGTCCTCTTTAATACTCTAGAACAGGGGTCTTCAAACTTTCTAAACAAGGGGCTGGTTTACTGTCCTTCAGACTTTAGAGGGGCCGGACAGTGGCCAGTAGAAGTAGAAAACGTCCTGGTGTCAGTTAAAGTAAACAATGCCACATTTTTAGTGGGAGGAATAACGCCCCCATCATTGGTGTCAGTGGGAACAGGGGTTCCCAATCATTGGTATCGGTGGGAGGAATAGTGCCCTATTGTTGCTGTGAGTGGGAGGAATAGTGGCCCATTGCTGGTGTCAGGGGGAGGAAGGTACACACTCCCAGACAGACCCCCCCTAATGTGCGGCACCCGGGGCGGACCGCCCCTCACCCCCCCTCTTGTTACGCCACTGGAGTGCCCCATCATTGGCGTCAGTGGGCAGAAGGGTACCCTATTGTTGGTGTTAGTGGGAGGAATAATGCCCCATCATTAGTGTCAGTTGGAGGAATAGTGCCCCAGGGTTGGTGTCAGAGGAATAGTGCCTTGTCATTGGTATCAGTGGGAGGAATAGTGCCCCATTGTTGGTGTCAGTGGGAGGACTAATGCCCCATCATTAGTGTTACCAGTAGTTGGAGGAATAGTGCCCTATTGTTGGTGTCAGTGGGAAGAATAGTGCCCCATCATTAGTGTCAGTTGGAGGAATAGTGCCCCAGTATTGGAGTCAGTCAGAGGAATAGTGCCCCGTCATTGGTAACAGTGGGAGGAATAGTGCCCCATCATTGGTGTCAGTGGGTGGAAGGCTGCCCATGACTGGCATTCAGTGGGAGGACTAGTGCTCCTTTGTTGGTGTCAGTGGCACGAATTCTGCCTTCGTTGTTGGTGCCAGTAGGAAGAATAGTACCTCAAGGGTCGGATAAAGGAAAGTAAGGGGCAGCATCTGGCCCCCCGAGCCGCAGCTTGGAGACCACTGCCCTGGAATGTCCAGGCAAGCTGGCTGTGGACTTGTAGTTCTGCAGACTCTGGGAGGTTATATTCTGCCCATTGTGGGCATAGCAGAAGGCATACTATTTTATTTTCTTGCTAGATCATCTGACTTTCAAAGACTCAGCGATGTGGTCCTATGCCAGGCGGTGACAGAGATGTGTGGGGTGATCAGAGGGTGGCCAGGAAGGTGAGCAGGTGTTGGAATATTACAAAAGCAGCGGGTGAGGAATCCAAACGAGGAAAAGAAAATTCAAAAAGCAATTTGGAAAGTGAACTGTGTAAATGTGGCAGAGTAAAAACTCTCAGTGTGAGACGGATCATCAGAACCTTTCCACATCCACAGTCTACCAAGTTTATGAACATGACTCTTAGTCCCCGGCTAGAGATGTCCTCTACCTAGGACTGGTTTATCAAAACCAGAATGTCACCTAAGGCTAGCCATGGGCAGATTATCAACAGATAAAAATTTGATTTCAACCAACCTTAAATCACCCTACAAAGGAGTCTTTGCCGGGTTTCAATGCACATGTCATTAGATAATGGATGGCTTGGATGGGCAGTAAGGCTGCATTCACCTCCGAGTAGAGCGATTTTCAGGGGTTCTTGAGCATTTTTTTTTTGTGAGAGTATTCAGACATTTTTGTTTTAGCTAATGGAAAGCACTAGGTGGAGGAGATCAAGTCTTGCAGGCACAAAATGCCTAAAATGCGCCAGCAAAAATGCTCGAAAAGTGCTTGAGTTGAAAATTTTCAGGTGTTTCTCTTGAGGTCTATGGGGTCAAAATACCCAAATCTGCATCAAGAGTAGCTCATGTAGCTTTTGAAGCTTCAGGCGTCTAGCTACATGTATATATGAACTACGAACCAAAGCCAAAAATAAGGTGCCACTCCAGGCTCCGTGCGGGGGAGGGAAGTCTGTGGAAGCTCGTCTCGGTTCAATGTGTAAAAACACAGGTAGAAAAAGATCTCAAATGCCGCACATCCAGCAAAGCCCAACAGGGTCTATAGTAAAAGCAGCCTCTGGCCAAGCTCAGTTCAGGCACCGACGCGTTTCGCCCTGCCCACAGGCTTAGTCACGGAAGTCCATGACTAAGCCCCATGGGCGGGGTGAAAGGCGTTGGAGCGTGGTGTTGATGGAGCTTGGCCTGAGGCTGCTTTTACTATAGACCCCATTGGGCTTTGCTGGATGCATAGCATTTGGGGTGTTTTTCCTCCTGCAAGTTTACTCATAAGTGAGCTGTCATCATTGAAATCCAAGAGATTTTGGATGTTGAGCTTTTTGGAGCATCAAAATTCAAGCTACAAAACGCTCAGCTGTGAATGGAGCTCGTTCACATTAATGGCTGGGGGAGGGGGGGTGTAAAACGCTGAGATTGAACTGCCCACCAATTACTCCCCCTTTACTGGCAAAGGCAGCGGCCAGGGGTGCACACATGCCGTGGTCACTATGTTTTATTTTGCCACAGGAATCATACCACCCTGTGGTTTTCGGCGGGCACTACTACCCAACGATCATGACCCATTCAAGTGAAAGGGGCCACTCTGCAATTGCCCTGCAACCAAGTGCAATGAACTAGTGTGAGGGCCAAGAGGTAAAAGCAGGCAGTGAGGAGGCGATACGCCTTCTTACCACCTGTCAAATGCTCTCCAAAAAAAAGAAGATCCAAATGCGGATCGCTCTTCACAGAGCACTGCAAGTGTGAACAAACCCTTAGTCTTATGAGGTCTGGGGTGGCAGAATAATTATAGATAGCTAGAATATCACTGTTTGTGATTGGCTACTCTACTCTCTACAACCTCAATGTCCCATAATTCAGGTCTAATCAAAATCTCAAACTCTCGTTTTATAGTCCATCTATTAAGATTTGTGGCTGTTTTTTTGGCTTGAAAAATGCATTACAAGACCCTTACCTCCTTGTGAAAATGCTGTTTGTAGCCCTCACACTGAAGTGCCCTGAGCTGGCAGAGCTGAGTAACGGCCACACCTCTCCCAGGAGAATTCTCACACAGAGTTGAATAGCAGAGCAAAGGGACGGGTCAGACTGGGTCTGATATAAGGGACTATTGGGCTTCATAGTCATGTTTGGTCACTGGGCACAACCACCAAAATAGAAATTGGAGGATAGACTATAAAAAATGGTAATCCGATGTTTATCTTTTTCACTGCCTACAAAACTTTAATGGTGATTGGCCATTTGCTCACGATCTTAGCCCTTGTACACACGGTCGGACATTCCGACAAACCAAATCCCGTCGGATTTTGTCCGACGGATTTTGTCCGAAAATGTTGCATACACACGGTCGGACAAAGTTGTCAGAAAATCCGGATCGTACTTAACGTGATGGCGTTATTTTATTAGCACGGGACTACGTTCAGGCTAGTAGCCAATAGCTTCGGTCTCCCAACAGAGATCGCCCTAAATCACCACTCCTAGCACACACCCCAAATTTACATTCTTAACCCCTGTTGCCCCCCTCCAAATTCACCCTTCCAACACAAATACCCTCCCCCCAATTTCTTCACAGCACCCTCCTACTTGACAAGACACCACAAAGCCAAGGGCAGCCATCCAGCGGTGGCCCGTCCATACGCTCCTAATTTACAAATGGGATGCCGGACGTATGGATTCCAATTATACACACACACACACACACACACACGATTAGAGCCGGAGGCTCTAATTGGCTTCAAAAAAGGGTGGGCTTGGGGCGCAGGGAACTGTGCCCTGAGCTCACCCAGTTGTGTGACAATATTGAATTGATATTTGCTATTGTCAACCCGATTCTTCTCCTGGCCAATCCCGGCTCAGGAAGCGGGCCCCGAGACCCAACTGACCTAGAGGAGAAGCAACCCTATTGGCCGCCGAGGAGGAAGCAGGAGACGCAGGGGAAGCCGCGCCGCTGTAAGCCTAGAAAGGAGGAGACCCAGGTCAGAAGCCAACCTAGATGGGGCAAGTGCTGGGACTGATCGGCTGGGGCAGGTAGGTGGCGCCGGGGGCGGATTGCCCCCCTAAAAAAAATATACCACCAGCCGCCACTGCAGGCCAGCCCTCCTGCCCACCCCTTGTCCCTGCTCTGAAAGGACTCGCCTAATCCATCCAATCATTTGGAACCAGCCAGTTAGGGCCTTGCACTACATGGATCTAAAGAAAATTGTACAATCAGATTGTGAGCTTCACAAGCATTCCGGTATCAGATCTTCACTGATTATGAAAAAATTGACCTGTGGATTGTCTGAGTTATTAAAGCAATCAGCTGAACCTCTACTATTAATATCTATGCGGATTGCAGATAGCCTGCCTGCAGATTTGTGATAGAGCAGCAAAGAGTTAACGATATCTGCTGGTAATGTCGGTGATCTCCCCCGCTCCCCCCCCCCCCATGCTGGCCCCGGGGCCCCCCTCTACACATGTTTAATTGATGTCGGTAAATTTTCCTCCCATACTTTTGCATCGAAAACATCAGATCCCCGAGGTTGTTGGTTTAATAAGAGATGATTATTGCGCATCGTTTCTCGAGGGTCTTCACCCTGCGGGGGAAACTGAATTGAAAGCTGGATAGTCGGCTCTTCTCTGCGGGGTTCTTAAAAGCTCGATAACCCCACGGCGAAGAGCGGACCCCACACAGCATGGATGAAATGAAAGGAGCCTGTGTAGCCTTTTAGGATTTTTTTTCTAGATCTTTATCTGAAGGCAAACATCTTTATATAAAATGATCGTATCAACATTTCATGCCCAAAAACCGTCTTTATCTATTTAGAATTCATAAGTAACCAGAGATATTCACAGAACGGCAGCCAGATTCTTACATTACATGCACCCTGGTGTTCTGATTAGCAGTGGCATGCAGTGACTGCGTTTACTGTTCCTCTAAGGCTGGCCATACATGTTCATTTCTCTTGTACAATTTTCCTTTAGATTTAGCTTAAGCTATGTAGTGCAAGGGTCTGCCTAATTGGATACAACTGAAAGTTGTTTAGTTTTTGACCTCATATGTTTTTTGTTAAATCTAAAAGGAAAGTTGTCCAAGAATATTGAACATGTATGGCCAGCCTAAATCCTTACATTACAGTTGGCTTACAGAGTAATTGATCTGCTGAAAAAAAAAAAAAAAAAAAAAAAAAAAAAAAAAAGACTGCACTGTCTGCAGATAGCCATTAGAGGGCGCACCGATTAAGCTGCATATGAAATGTAATCATGAAAATATGGCACAGCACGCAGGTAAAATACATAAAAATGTCTACTGCAAACTCTCCAAGTTATTTTGTGCACATTATACAAGCAGGCCACAGGACTAGAACCCAAGACGGGTTTACTTCTAACAAAAGATAAAGCGCAAATGGATGGAGATTGAAGAGTATTCGGTTATCGGAATTTCCATTCCACTTGTTTTCATCTAATCTGGGATTCTGAGGTTCAGGAATTTACACCCATTACAGGTAATAGTCCCTGAATATCAGTGGGCATGTGCTCAGTACCGAGGATATCAAAAGGCTCAGGATG
>NW_027507789.1:205258231-205268231 GCF_037356315.1 Lithobates pipiens
TGAAAACTGCCTTACAAATCACACAAGTACATGTGAGCAGTCAGGATGGCCTTGGGCTACCTAGGCCACTCACACAGTATCAGAGCCATGAAATCCACTACAATGCAGTCACACTGTATCTGGGGGTAATAGCATAAAATGCCACATAGACACAACCTTGGTGGGAAATGGTACCAGAACCTCTACAAGGTCACAGTGCTGTCCCCAATGCTGGTCTTTTCAGGAAAATCTCAGATGACAGCCAACAAACAAGCCCGATGAGGGATCATGTATGAAGACTTGGCTAATTATGAAAATGTTCACCAGATTCCATTCATTATCAGCTGTGCTCATTACATGACTTATTGACACCTCTGGGCAGCACAGGAGACCTTGGACAGATCTGACATATGGTCACACCATATCTAATCTGAGATCAATGTACAGAGGGTTGGGCTGCTACAATAATAGGAAAATATATCTATTATCAGAATGCAGATCCTAGAAGTGAAATGTCTCGGGGATACGTCTCTTTCTTCCACAACAATCACACTCCCCTCTCATTCACGCTGTACCGCAATAAAAATAAAGACTGAAGATCCAGTTTTTTGTGCTATAGGAGACAAAGTGTTTCCCTTTAGACAATGCTCAGCACAGAGAGCAAAATCTTTAAAAGATCACACCAACCTCCACTGCTCAATACACAACTCCAGACCGCTTCACTGACTGCACCCAGCAACATCTTATTACTATGTATGGTATTATAAGAGGAGAACTATCATAAGAGGGAGGAAGGAGGAGGGAGTGGTGGTGGTGGGGGATAGTGAATAGAAAAAGATAGATATGTGGGGGTGGAGAAAAGGGGGGGAACGGAGATGGAGGGGGGGGGGGGGTAAAAGAAAGAAATGGAAGGGAAAGGAAAAATTTTAATAAAATTAGGAAAAGAAAGGAAAAGGAAATGAAAAAGGGAAAGGAAAAGAAAGGGAAGGGAAAAGGCTAAGGAGGTGTGAGAAAGGCAGTCCAATAAGGAATGGAAGGAGAGAGGAAAGGATAAGGAAATTGGAGAAAAAAAGACTTAGAAATACCGTAACCGGTAAGTCTGTCTAAGAGCCTTTCAGGGCAACCTTGGAGAGAGAGCAGCTCCACCCATTTTCCAGGAAACACACACAGCCTTTAAATCCCTTCTCTTCCACCATGGTCTCAGTTATTGTGTGGTCTCCGACATGCTGAAAGACAAAGCACTGAAAACCACCAAACAAGCATGACAGATACTTAAACTACTTCCAAGATAACAGGGAGGGTAGTAACGGTTGTCCTGAAAGGCTCTTAGAAATACCACCACCGGTAAATCCAATGCCGCGTACACACGATCACACATTCCGACAACAAAATCCGTGGATTTTTCCCAGGTGGATGTTGGCTCAAACTTGTCTTGCATACACACGGTCACACAATGTTGTCGGAAATTCCGAATGTCAAGAACGCGGTGACGTACGACGAGCCAAGAAAATTGAAGTTCAATTGCCAGTGAGGCTCTTCTGCTTGGTACTGGGCATGTGTAGAACTTTGTGCGTCGGAATTGTGTACACACGTTTAGAGTTTCAGACAACGGATTTTGTTGTCGGAAAATTTGAGACCAGATCTCAAATTTTGTGTCTCGGAAATTCCAATGGAAAATGCCCAATGGAGACTACACACGTTCGGAATTTCCGACAAAAGCTCCCATCAAACATTTTCTGTTGGAAAATCTGACCGTGTGTACACGGCATAAGTCTTTCTTAAATCACCTTTCAGGACAACCTTGGAGAGGGTAGCCGAGAAACTTACCTTAGGGTTGGACCACTGCCTGCCCTTTTCAGCCCAGGAAACTGCTCTCGTAGAGTAAGCAGCGATACCTGAGGGGGGTACTTCTCCCTTAGCTTTGTAGGTCTCCGATTTGCCATTTAGCCACCTACCCAGAGTGCTCTTGGAAGCTTTCTCCCCTTTATGGGGTCCTGAGAAGATTACAAAGAGAGCATTTGAATTCCTAAACTCTTTGGTGACTGTTAGGTAATGTAGCAAGCATCCCCTTACATTCAGTGTATGGAAGCTTCTTCTCCTGAATTGGCTGGAGCCGAGGAGAGAAAGTGGGTAAAACCATTTATTGTAAACGATGAAAAATTGTGGAAACCTTGGGTAGAAATACCGGGTCCGCCTGAAGGATTACACGGTCAGAAAAAAACCTTCAGAGAGGGCTCTGTGCCCACCAAGGCCTGAAGCTCACTGACCCTTCTGGCTGATGTCATGGCTACAAGATTTTTATTTTTTTAAAGTGGATGTAAACCCACTCTCATGATTTATAAAATGACTTCCATAGTGCTGATCTATAAGGATATACATGCCTACTGCATGTATCCTTACCTGTCAAATATCTCCCCTTTAGCTGTTTGGAGCCCTGCAATACTCTGGGATTCTGTGGGCAGGTCTGTTGTCCAGGCTCGGTGGGTGGAGTCGGATGTCAGTAGACTCCCCGCCCACCTCGGCACACCCCTTGGCCAGGCATTGATATTTTTTACACTGAACTTCTGCTGGTCTGGTGGATTATGCCCCATGATCACTAACATCCAGTCAAAACCCAAGAAAGTCACCACATGACTTCAGCATACCTAATTGGGCAGCCAATCCTGGGAGAGTTAGAGAAAAAAGGAGGGGGATGTGAAGTACACAGAATGCCTCTCTCATACTTGTGCATGAGAAAAGGAAATTATTGTCTGTCACAGCAAGGTGGAATAACTGACACCTATTTCTCTGGGTGTCCGTTTTTTATCTTAGTGAAGAAAAAGATATGAGGATTGCTCAGAGCTGGATTAACTCTTCATGGTAAGACTGGGCACAGATGAAATGACATCCTCTGCTGTAACAGATAAGAGTCTTAATTTTTTGGGGGGTTTACATCCACTTTAAGAACTACATTTTTTAAGGATGCTTCCTGTAGGGATTCGAACAGAGCTTTCTTGACACCTGCAAGACAATATAGACAGATCCCAACTGGGAAAAACTTTAAGGGCTAGCGGCCTATTCCGTGTAAGTACCCTAAAAGATCTCAAAACTAACACCTCTTTGGACAGAGTCTTTTTAAAAAAAACTGAAAGGGTTGGGTTTTAAGGGTGCTGGCTGGCAGCCCTTCTCCATTCCGTCATGGAGGAATTCTAAAACTGAAATTATACTTTTGACCTGGAAGCCTTTAGAAGAGCACCAGGATTTGAACTTTTTCCATACTTTCAGGTATATGGCCCGAGTTAATTCCTTCCTACTAGAGATTAGGGTCTTCACTAGTTTTTCTGACAGTCCCTTGGCTTTTAGGAGGTCTTCAGAAACCAAGCGGCTAGCTGTAGCCGGCCTGCTTCTGTATGGTTCAGGGACCCCTGAGCTAGTAGGTCATTCTGGATGGTAGCCTCCATAGAGGATATGCGGCCAGATTTAGCAAAGTCACGAACCAAGGCCTTTTTGGCCAGAAAGGACCAGGAAAAGATCAGTATTTTCCTCCCTGAATTTCCTGAGGACCAGCAGTATTAGTAGGAAGAGGGAAAGGGGTAGCACAGCTGTTAATGCCAGGGTGGGAGAAAGCTTCTATGCCTACGGCCTGACCTTTCCGGTGGCGTGAGAAAAACACCCTTACGTTTGAGTTCTGCTGGCTTGCAAACAGGTCTATTTGAGATTGTACCCATACTTCGGTGACCATCAAGAAGACTTCTTGGTCCAAACTCAAATCATCTTCTGCTTAGTAGGTTTGCTAACAGATTCTGGGATCACTTTAGATGGACTGCTGACAGAGAGGCCACATTTTGCACTGCTAAAGTTGGTGCTTAACACCCCCCCCACCCCGATCGTACTGGGGGGGGGTGCTGGGATGGTCACTGCACACTAGGCAGAAAAACACCTTGAGGTAAGCCTTCCACCTCCACCTTGGAGAGAGCGCAGCTCCCCCTGGTTCCAGCAGTGCTTCCACCATGGCAGAGCAAAACACAATAACTGAGACCATGGTGGAAGAGAAAGGATTTAAAGGCTGCGTGTGTTTTCTGGAAAATGGGCGGAGCTGGGCTCTCTTCAAGGTTGTTCTGAAAGGCGATTTGAGAAAATGAAATGGTAAGAAAAAAGGAAAGGGGGAAAATCGATAAGGAAGAATAAGGATAGTAAAAGGAAAGGAGGCGTGAGGAAGGCAGTCCAATAAGGAATGAAAGGAGGAAAAGCAAAAGGAGTAGAAAGGAAAGGATAAGGAAAGTAGAGAAAAGTAAAGTAAGAGGAAAGTAAGAGAAAAGTAAAGTAAGAGGAAAGGAAAAGAAAAGAAAAAGAAAAGAAAAGAAAGGAAAGGAAAGGAAAATAGGATAAGGAGGAATAAGAAAGGAAAGGAAGGAAGGATGGTGGAGGTGCGAGGAAAGCAGTCCATTAAGGAATGGGAGCAGAAAAAATATGGAAAAAAATATAGAAAAGCAAAATGGTAAGAAAAAGGAAAGAAAATGGTTAGGAAAGGAAAGGGAAATAGGATAGGAAAGAAAAGGAATGGAAAGGAAAGGATAATAGGATAAGGGAAGGATAAGAAAGGAAAGGATAGGATAAGAAAGGAAAAAAAGTAAAGTAAAGGGGAAATAGGATAAGGAAAGAATAAGGACGGATAAAAAAGGAAAGGGAAATGGGATCAGAAAAGGAAAGAAAAGTATAAAAATGGAAATGAAAGGAAAGGAAAAAAGTTCAAGAAAGGAGGCTTAAGGAAGGCAGTCCAATAAGGAATGAGAACAGAAAAGGAAAGTAGGAATTGAGGGCAAAGAAGGAAAGCCAATAAAGAATGGGAGGGAGGAAAGAAAAAGAAGCTTGGATAAAAGGAAAGATTTAAAAATAAAATACAGTAAAAGAAAAAGTAAGGCAAGGTAAAGAAAGGTAAACCATAAACACAAAAATAAAAGGTTAGGCAAGGAAAAGTAAAAAGAAGAGTAGTACATGGAAAGAAGAAATTGATAAGTAAGAAAATAAAAAGGATAAGGAAAAGGAGTAGGGCGGCAAGGAAGGAAGTCCATTAATCATTTGAAGAGCAAGTCAGAGCAAAAGATGAAGCATGCAGTTAAGAGAAGGATAAAAGAAACTTAGGAAGAATGAAGATTGGGGGGTAGGGGGTAAGGAATACCATAACAGACAGACGAGCTGCACAATGTGAGTATTACTCTTCCTCCTTTAATCTCTGTGGTCTCTCTTGGCCGTACACAGCGCCTATCACCCAGCTCCACACAGCACGCTCTGCGCTCCTCACTCATGGTTAACCCTTAGCTTTAACGTTTCTTTGGGGTTTTGGCCTCCGATTCGCTCTCCCTGTTAGACAGCTCTGGGGGAAAGAGCAGCTGATAAAATAGCAATCAGCCCAGGCAATGCTTGAGATTATCTGTAGGAAAAGCAACCTGGAGCAACTCATTAATGGCACACATAGAGGGCCGCACCACCACCCAGCCGCCTGTAACTCCATGATTGCTGCGATCAAAGTCAGAATTATTTATTCCAGTTACTATTTGTGTGAATCCCACTCTCAGATCAGCTCTCGCACCTGTCATCCGGGAACCGGAGGATGATCTGGAGCCATCTACCGCCCGCTGCACAAACTCTGAACAACAAGGATTCGCCAGAGCTAGTCAAAGAGTGAAAAGTACAAAGACACACGATGGAGGTTACTTAAAGGGAAGCCATAGCGGATTTACAGCCAGCAAATATTTAGTTATTATTGTGCTGTTTACCTTACAGTAATGGAATGTTTGCATTTTATCATCCCTGCTGTATCATATTCCCTTGAATGCAATAAAAGATGAATTCTAGGCAGACATAAAATACACAATGTAATGCAGCTTTGCATTCATTTTAAACATGGATTTTTTTTTTTTAATAATACAAGCAGAATCTGATTTTGATTTGGTCTCAGTGTCTTGCAGTCCCTGTACAGCAGAGCGCGGGCTGGGGAAAGGAGAAGCAGCCCAAGGAGCCAGTCAGTCGTGCTGAATTGATGAGACTGGAAGGGAAGGGAAGTGATGGTAAGATAAGAAAAGGGAAGGTAAGAGAAGGAGAAGAAAAAGGAAGGGAGAAGAACAGTCTGCTGCTTCTCCTTTTACTGTCCAGTCACAGGCTGGGGGAGGGACAAGACTTGTAAGCCTTAAAGAGGAGGTCCAGCCCCCCCCCCCCCGCCACGGAAAAAATACTGTAGCTGCTAACTTTTAATATTAGGACACTTACCTGTACTGGAATCCAGCGATGTTGGCACCCCAGACCGGGACGGGAAGGGAAGTGATGGGACGGGAAGAAAAGGGAAGTGATGGGACGGGAAGAAAAGGGAAGTGATGGGACAGAAAGTGAAGTGATGGGACGGGAAGAAAAGTGAAGTGATGGGACGGGAAGAAAAGTGAAGTGATGGGACGGGAAGAAAAGGGAAGTGATGGACGGGAAGAAAAGGGAAGTGATGGGACAGAAAGGAAAGGGAACAAAAGTGATGGGAAGGCAAGTGATGGGACGGGAAGGCAAGTGATGGGACGGGAAGGCAAGTGATGGGACGGGAAGGCAAGTGATGGGACGGGAAGGCAAGTGATGGGACGGGAAGGCAAGTGATGGGACGGGAAGGCAAGTGATGCGACGGGAAGGCAAGTGATGCGACGGGGATGGAAAGTGATGCGACGGGGATGGAAAGTGATGGGACGGGGATGGAAAGTGATGCGACGGGGATGGAAAGTGATGGGACGGGGATGGAAAGTGATGGGACGGGGATGGAAAGTGATGGGACGGGATGGAAAGTGATGGGACGGGAAGCAAGTGATGCGACGGGGATGGAAAGTGATGCGATGGGGATGAAAGTGATGCGACGGGGATGGAAAGTGATGCGACGGGGATGGAAAGTGATGCGACGGGGATGGAAAGTGATGCGACGGGGATGGAAAGTGATGCGACGGGGATGGAAAGTGATGCGACGGGGATGGAAAGTGATGCGATGGGGATGGAAAGTGATGCGATGGGGATGGAAAGTGATGGACGGGGATGGAAAGTGATGCGATGGGGATGGAAAGTGATGCGATGGGGATGGAAAGTGATGCGTCGGGGATGGAAAGTGATGCGACGGGGATGGAAAGTGATGCGACGGGGATGGAAAGTGATGGGGTGGGATGGAAAGTGATGAGGTGGGATGGAAAGGAAGAGAAGGGAAAGAGAAGAAGAAGAGAAGGATTAGAGAAGAGAAGATCAGTCTGCTGCTTCTCCTTTTACTGTCCACTCACAGGCTGGGGGAGGGACAAGACTTTTAAGCGTTCAGCCCCCCCCCCCCCACCAAAAAATATAATGTCAGCAGCTACAAATACTGTAGCTGTGGATGCTTAATATTAGGACATGTACCTGTCCTGTAATCCAGCGATGTTTGCATCCCATCTGATGTTTCCATCGGTTCTCGGGTGCTGCCACTGCCATTGACTGTAAGGGAAACCGGCAGTGAGTCCTTGTGGCTTTACAGTCTTTTCCCTACTGTGCATGCTCATGCCACTTTGTGAATGACCCGGTGGTGGGGGAAGGAGAGGGGTACGGAAATTCCTGGGGACCTCGCCACATCTCGCCGCAGGGAGGTCTCCCGGAAGTGGGAATGGGGGGGGGGGGGGGGGAGTATTCAGATAAGCGGAGCTTCCTCTTTTGGGTTGAGCTTCACTTGCAACAGGGAAAAATCAGGTCCCCTGCTAGACAGAGCTGTGCTGTATGACAGAGCTGTATAAATCTAAGGACTGGGTGGACAGAGATAAGAATTCAGGCAGGCAAAACAGCTCTCTAGGTACTTCACCTGCGTTTAGTTGTTTGCCTGAAGTTCAGCTTTAAATATGCAGATTTGAAGCCAAGTCTTCATATGGTTAACTTTATTTCATGCATTTGCTCAGCTTCCCTGATCAATAACTGCTGAGATAAAATCCCAGACACAGGGGTATTGATTAGTGATCGTGTAATAGAGGACCCTAAGTCCTAGTATGTATATGCATCACCACTGTAAGCTCCTCTAGGGCAGAGTCTGACATATATGGCACTATGTACTCCTATGTAAAGGAATATAGGAAATAAAAAAAAAAGATTAAAATCCCGCAGACTCTTTAAAGTTCATGTAAACCCTAACAATAATCTTTCCTTCTTTGCTGCCTTTTGGTCTTTTAAATATACCATTGAAAGGATTTTGTTATATCTATTCCATAAATGTGTAGCAATATGGACTACAAGCATAAAGCACCGTACCTTCCTGTGTCTCAATGCATTGCTTGTCCCTCTAGTGATCAGTGTACCAGGTGACATCATAGCTGTGTGCCAAATAAAAAGGATCGTGGGATGAATACCCCGCCCATCAGATAATTGCTTTGCACGATTGCGTGGCAGGACTACATATCCCAGGAATCTTTGCTGCCATTGGGAGGATGCTGGGAGTAGCTATCAAAGAAGTAAAAGCCTGCACGGGGCTCTCTTCCTCCTGGGCCTGATGCAAGATGGACTCTTTCTGCCCAACAGGGAGAGAGCGGTCGCGGCCTACCACGGGGAATGCTACTTTCCAACCCACAATCTGAGAGGCCTAACTCCGCTGTCTGTTGTCGGACATCTCTCCAACATCACTCCCGTCGCCTGTCTATTGGTAGGCTCCAACAAGCCGGTGAAGAACATCAGATCTGCAACGTGGGCTTTATTGCCGTTACTGATAAAAAAGGGCCCCTATATTATCACTTTTAGGCCTGCTCTCCCTTCACAGGATAGCATTATAGGCTGGCTAGGATCCATCTTTTTACATTGTGGCAGTATAGGCAATTATTGAAATATCAGAGTGTCAGGTGGGTTGGAACGTTCACCAGGTCATGACCGTGTAGATGAGCAGGTAATTCTAAGCAGTCCTCTAGGGGGCTGTGTTACAAATGCAAAAAAATATGTCTGTAGATCCTGCCAGGAACTCAGAACTGTCGTTCTCCTGTTCGCTCTGCTTATGTCATCTTAATCTGAGTCCAACGAGTCTAAAATGAGTCTAATTAGCCCTCCCAGCTCTTATCTTGGACTACAGAAGACCCTCAAATGAACACCATAGGGAGCATCCAAGTGCAGAACGTTAATAATTTAGTGGGGAAAAGAGTAAATAATGCATGCTCACATTTAGTGGAGTAAAAGAAGGCATATCAAAAAGTAGAAGGGGTCATCTCAGGCAGCAGCAATTTGGGGTAATGTAGTCCAGAATCACCAGCAGCAAAGATAGCTACAGTAACACCAGAGCCAGTCAGTCTGCCAGCGTGGGAAAGTTCCTAGATGATGTCAGACGCTGGGCGGGGGGTGAAACAGGGCATGTCTACATGTTTCAAGGCGGTACCGCCTCTTTCTCAAGCCTCTTCAGAAGACCTGTGCAGCCTATGATGTTGGAAGGGGGGATATATTGCGTAGTTTAGCAAAATAAAACTGTCAGGGCTGACACCATTGTATTTGATTTCAGTCCATCATGATAGAACATTAGGAGCAACAGGTATTGCTCTGTATATTAAGAGTCTTCAAGTGATCCCTTTTTTTTAACTTTTTCCATTTGGCCAGGTCTTGCTTCCACAGATTATACTGTTTTTGAACCATTTATTTTATATGTAGATTTGGAAACATGGGAAATACATTTTCAAATTTGACAAAAAAAAATAATAATAATTTTACCAAATGTTTAATGGAATAACCCATGGGAACTGTGTATATACTTCGGGGATCAGAATGTCCTGCATGTTTTCTTTTTTTCCTAACTTATATGGAAAGAAAATGTGGATGCTGAATATTTATACAAAAGGGCCATCATCGAATATAAGTAAAGTGAAAGGATCAGAATGTCAGTTCTTCAGATCAGGCCAAATACTTGATGAATTGATGTTGCTACGGCGTGGTTCATTGATGTAGATATCGACATGTATCACGCTATTGATTTATACAAGTCTACATAATGTAACTGCATCATTAATTCACCACTATGAGTGGAGGAGATCTAAAACGC
>NW_027507789.1:205275731-205302689 GCF_037356315.1 Lithobates pipiens
ACACACAGCCATTAATGTCTAAACCGCTGGCAACAAAAGTGACAAGTGAAGTAAGTGAAAATGTCCAAACTGGGCCCAATTAGCCATTTTCCCTCCCTGGTGTCATGTGACTTGTTAGTGTTACAAGATCAAAAGATTTGTTCCCCCTTATTTAGGACTTTTAAGGCCACAAACACAGACATGGGTAGATTACCATCCACTGGAGAGTACTAGTGTAATTTTATATGTATTGCTATGGTTTGTCTTTTATTATGTCCATCACATGCATACAGTATTGGATGCTAGACATCTTTTAATGTTTGATTATTTGTTGTGACCTGAACCATCTTTTTTATGTAATAAAATCTTTTTCTACCCATGTCAGTGTTTGTGGCCTTTAAAGTCCTAAATAAGGGGTAATAATTCTTTTGATCTACATATGCCAGGGATGTGGCCACTACATAGATTTTTTGACAAGCCTCTTTCTTTTTCCTTTTGTTAGTGTTTACGAGGTCTCAGGTGTGAATGGGGAGTAGGTGTGTTACATTTGGTGTTATCGCTCTCACTCTCTCATACTGGTCACTGGAAGGTCAACATGGCACCTCATGGCAAAGAACTCTCTGAGGATCTGAAAAAAAGAATTGTTGCTCTACATAAATATGGCCTAGGCTATAAGAAGATTGCCAAGACCCTGAAACTGAGCTATAACATGATGGCCAAGATCATACAGCGGTTTAACAGGACAGGTTCCACTCAGAACAGGCCTCACCATGGTTGACCAAGGAAGTTGACTACACGTGCTCAGCCTCATCTCCAGAGGTTTTCTTTGGGCAATAGACATATGAGTGCTGCCAGCATTGCTGCAGAGGTTGAAGGGGTGGAGGGTCAGCCTGTCAGCGCTCAGATTATACGCCGCAAACTGCATCAAATTGGTCTGCATGGCTGTTGTCCCAGAAGGAAACCTCTTCTAAAGATGATGCAGAAGAAAGCCCACAAACAGTTTGCAGACTAAGGACATAGATTACTGGAACCATCTCCTGTGGTCTGATGAGACCAAGATAAACTTATTAGGTTCAGATGGTGTCAGGCGTGTGTGGGGACAACCAGGTGAGGAGTACAAAGACAAGTGTGTCTTGCCTACAGTCGAGGCTGGACTGGGGCAAAAATTTGGCCCTGGACTTCATCCAGACTGGCCCACTTTAATTTTGCAAACAAGCTCAAAAATAGTATATATACTGGTGGGGGGTTGTGGAGGACACAGAGGGACAGCGTGGGGGTGGAGGACACAGAGGGACACCGTAGGGGGGGGGGGGGGTGGAGGACACAGAGGGACACCGTAGGGGGTGGAAACCAGAGTGGGAAAGCATGGGGGGGGGAGGAATAGGAGAGTATCATGGGGCCTCCTGCGATCTTGTTGGGGCCCGGGCCCTCTACATCTGTACTCGTTGCCTCTGCTCCCCCCTCGTCAGTGATGGTGATAGTACACAGCCTCACCCGATGCCTGCAATAAGACCTCTCATGGTACGCTGCTCTCTGCCGGCCCCTCCGCTGCTCTTCTGGTCTGTCCAGGTGATGCCATGTACAAGCACCTGGGGTGGATGGGAGGGAAGGAGGGGCCGGTGGGGAACAGCACGCTCTGAGAGGTCCTATTACAGCCGCTTCCAGTGCTAGTGTTGCAGAGCCTCTCATGGGGCCCCACAGTGCCAATAGGTCAGTCCACCCCTGCAGTACAGCAGTGCTAACAGTAATGGCTGTGCGGGCCATGCAGCTATTACTTTGACAGGCTGTCATTCAAACTGGCCCACTGAGCCACCGGAAAACTCCCGGTAGTCCCAATGGCCAGTACATGCCTGCCTAAAGTCAAGCATGGTGGTGGGAGTGTCATGGTCTGGGGCTGCAGAAGTGCTGCCGGCACTGGGGAGCTACAGTTCATTGCGGGAAACATGAATGCCAACATGTACTGTGGTATACTGAAGCAGAGCATGATCCCCTCCCTTCAGAGACTGAGCAGCAGGGGAGTATTTCAACATGATAACGACCCCAAACACACCTCCAAGACAACCACTGCCTTGCTAAAGAAGCTGAGGGTAAAGGTGATGGACGGCCATGCATGTCTCCAGACCTAAACCCTATTCAGCATCTGTGGGGCATCTTCAAACGGAAGGTGGAGGAGCGCAAGGTCTCCAACATCCACCAGCTCTGTGATGTCATCATGGAGGAGTGGAAGAGGACTCCAGTGGCAACCTGTGAAGCTCTGGTGACCTCCATGCCCAAGAGGGTTAAGGCGGTGCTGGAAAATAATGGTGGCCACACAAAATATTGACACTTTGGGCCCAACTTGGACATTTTCACTTAGGGGGTGTACTCACTTTTGTTGCCAGCGGTTTAGACATTAATGGCTGTGTGTTGAGTTATTTTGAGGGGACAGTAAATTTACACTGTTATACAAGCTGTACACTCACTACTTTACATTGTAGACAAGTGTCATTTCTTCGGTGTTGTCACATGAAAAGATAGAAGAAAATATTTACAAAAATGTGAGGGGTGTACTCACTTTTGTGAAATATTGTAAATTTTCTGAGGGCTGACTGTGTAAAGTCTTGTACAGAGAAGGTTAAGAATTGGGAGGGAGAGAGGAGGAAGGAACCACAACATACATTATTAAACATTGGCAGGAAAATGTTTTGACACTTTATAGGACTCAATCAGCAACATCTGTGTGAGAATTCCATAGAGGGATCCGCAATATAAAGACGGCATTGCAATTAACTGACACGTGCGATCAGGATCTATTAAAACTTGTTTTCTATTGATTTTTTACTTTTTAAATTCTTAATTTCGTTCATCACTTGCCTCTGCTGAGCTGTTCAATGTTTTACTACGTTTCAAAGCAAGAACCTGTTAAATAAACATTGGTGGGGAGCAAAATCGGGTTTAATTTTCATGTTCTGTACTATCATAAGCAGAGACCCCTAGCAGTGCAGAGTATTTCAAGAGAACAGTAAGATGAAAGAAGGTGACCTACATCCAGGGCTGATCATTCGAGGTAATCTCTCCATAATTGATCACGAACAGTTGCAGAGCTATCAACCTTGCATTGTCTATAATGGGACTTCCAACCACTGTTAGCCGCTAGGAATCCCCGCTGGTTGTTCCACATGTAATCACAAACAACCAAATCTGCAAGTGTGAATTGGGCCATAGATAAATGAAAACACAGAGTATTTCAGTAGAGGACAGTTGGACAATGAAAGGTAGAGAGTCTTCTAGAAGCACGGAGTATTTAAGGAGTGGACAGCTGGATGGTGGCATCTGTAGAGCTCCCAAGGAGCATGAAGTGTTTCAGGATAGGAAAGTTTTCCAGTGGAAGGTGTAGAGTGCCTCAGGAGCATGGAGTATTTCAGGAGAGGACAGATGGCCAATGGAAGGTGTAGAGTCCTCCAAGAGCGTGGAGTATTTAAAGGAGAAGATAGTTGGAAACTGGAAGGTGAAGCGTTCTCCAAAGTATGTAGGATAGAAGAGATGGACAATGGAAGGTGTAGAGTTCTCCATGAGCACAGAGTATTTAAGGAGGAGGCAGTTTGATGGTGGAAGGTGGAGAGCCCTACAGGAGCATGGAGTATTTCAGGAGAGGACAGTTGGGCAATGTAAGGTGTAGAGTTCCCCAGGAGCATGGAGTATTTCTGGAGAGGAAAGTTGTACAGTGTAAGGTGAAAAGTACTGTACTCCAATGGCACAAAGAATTTAGGGCAGAAGAGATGGGCAATGGAAGGTGTAGTGTCCTCCAGGAGCACAGAGTATATCAAGAGAGGATAGTTGGGCAGTGGAAGGTGTAGAGCTCTCCAGAAGCAGAGTATTTCAGGAAAGGAATGGGCAGTGGAAGGTAAAGAGTCCTCCAGTTACACAGAATATTTAGGACAGAAGAGTTGGAGAATGGAAGGTGTCGAGTTTTTCAGGAGCACGGAGTATTTCAGGAAAGGAGAGTTGGACAGTGGGATATGTAGCATTGTCCAGAAAAAGGGAGTATTTGAGAAGAGGACTCTTGAAGCACAGAATATTTGAAAGAGGAGCTTTAGACAACAGAAGGTGTAGAGTACCCTATTAGCACAGATTTTTTTAAGAGAAGAGTTTTTGACGGATTTGGTATGGCGGACAATCCGACGGACTTTGCAGCTAAGGTCCGCCGGACTTTCAAACTCGGCCACACATGATCACTCCAAAAGTCCAAAACGGATTCCAACGTGATGATGTAAAATAAGGACGTTCATAGCCAGCAGCCAATAGCTGCCCTAGCGTCGGTTTTAGTCCGTCGGACTAGCACACAGATGACTGGATTTTTCAATCGGACTCGAGTCTGTCAGAAACATTTGAAGCAAGCTTTATTTCTAGGTCCGCCGGACTTTTGGGAAGAAAAAGTCAGCTGGAGCCCACACACGATCGAATTGTCCGATGGATTCCAGTCCGTCAGACCAAGTCCATCGAAAGGTCCGGACGTGTGTACGGGGCATTAGGGTATGGAAGATGTAGAGTTTTATACAGCAACACATAAGAGTAATGTTTAGCTTCCATCAAGCTGGTGCAGCAAGATTAGTGTGGCTGGCATACATCCTTATACATCAAAATTCATTGTTCATATGAAGCTTGTTTTGTGTTTAGCAGAGTACACAATGTAATCCAAGCTTAACCTTTAGAAAAAGCCTTTCAATCTTGCGAGTGTCCAAACAAATATTTTTGCCAATTCCACGCTTACAGAACATTTTCTTCTACTCTTCCTATGGCATGCCATGAGGGGTTCTGTGTCCTTTAAAGCAAAATAACACAAAATCCATAAACTAAGATGTTTTCCGATTTTCCTTTTCTGCTTTGTTCCGATCATAAGATATTGCATTGGATAATTAACTGCAGAGCATTCCTCTCCAAAAAGAATAGGACTACAACGAGCTGGCTCACTAGCCTAATTCCAATTCATCCCAAAATTCTTCAGTAGGGTTGAGGTCAGGTATTTGTACAGGACACTCAAGTTCCTCCACACCAAACTCTTCAAACCATGTCTTTATGGAGCTGGTTTTGGCGCGGTCATGCTGGAACAGAAAGGGTCCCGTCCTTCAGTAATTTTCGCTACAACAATTGGAAGAGCACAATTGGCTAAAACAGCCAGGCTCAACCAGGGTTCCTCCAGATATAGCTAGGGGTTCCTTGAGCTGTGGCTGGTTGACCTCCCATTTGATGGTGCCTATATAGTTCCAAGGTCAATGTCACATGGTACAACCAGTTGCATGAAGACAATGACCTTCTTAGCTGTCTGTATGGGGTTGCATTCTGACCATTACTGTAATAGGTGCATTCTTCCATCTGTCCATCAATGTAGGGGGCACTTTTTTCACTGACCACCAATAAGCTGTTTTTTTTTTAGGAAGGTTTCCCAAGACTTGAAAATTATTGAGTTCCTCTGGGGTAAAAAGGTTGAGGAAGGCTGTTCTAAAATGTACTTCCACCAAAATGTACTAACCTTCACTGGAAAAACCTGAAGTCAATAATATGGATGGGTTTCCATGTGTCTATTCTACCTTAAACAAATTTTTAAACAATTTGGGATGTGGCACCTAAAAAATCCCATTAGTTTCTTCATAGTTACATAGTAGGTGAGGTTGAAAAAAAAAAAAAAACATCAAGTCCAACCTTTGTGTGTGATTATGTGCGTGGCAGGGTCTTGTTTTTTTATTGTGTCTATCCCACCAATTTAAAATTGGAGTTCTTTGTTATTTTAGGTTATTAAGTCCCAGTGTGTTTCTATGTGTTCTCTAATTTATCTGTACTAGGGCGGATTTCCCCAGACCCACTCCAACTCTTTGGGATGGTAGTGATCCCTAAGCCCCTGTACACACGGTCGGACATTCTGCCAACCAAATCCGTCCGATTTTGTCCGACGGATTTTGTCCGTCGGATCTTGTCCGAAACTGTTGCATACACACGGTTGGACTAAGTTGTCGAAAAATCCGATCATTTAGAACGTGATGACGTAATTTCGTTACAATGGGACTACGTTCATGCTAGTAGCCAATAGCTTTGATGTAGAAATTTGATCTGAGCATGCCTGGCACTTGGTCCGATCAAAATTCTCTACACATGATCGGAGTATGTCCGATCGAACCAGTTGGTCGGAAAATATTTCCAACAAGTTGGAAAATTGGGTCCGACGGAATCAGTCCGATGCATACCACACACAGTCGGATTATCCGACAACACGGTCCGATAGGACACATTCCGACGGATTCTCTGACCGTGTGTACAAGGGCTAAGAGAATCTCCATCCATGTCTCCTTATTTCTTTGGGATATTTATATTCTGTATATTTGTCTTGAACAGCAATTGAGACCAAAGACACGTCAACCCTTTTTGTTAGTTCCAACTTTCTTCGGGTCCATGACCCCATCATAGAGTTTTATTGACACTATGGCTTGTAAGCTTTGTAAAATCCAATATCATTTATTGAAAAAATAAAAAATTTGGAAATTTCAATGGGGGAAGAACCATGTGTTTTGTCCTAAAAGTGGCCAGATCCGTGGGGACGTAAAAACCTCACTTACAAGGATCCTAACCTTTAATTGGCCTACCTTCCCAGACCTTCCATCAAACAGATGTGCCCATTGAAAGATTTCCCCTCACTTCCTGTTTCTGGTGGCATTACCCATCATTTTCCCTCTGGTCTATAATGACTTCGCAACATCTTGAGAGGGCTTTCTCAGATGGCGATGAATAAAACTCATCCTGCTGTATGATTGCCCCATCCTGCAGTGCGCGAGTGAATAGTAATATCAAATAAATCAAATTAGACAATTCTTGGCGCCCCAGAGCAAGGTAATTAGTGGACTTCATCCCTAGCGGAGGTAAAGAGAGCAATAAAAAATAAAATAAAAATTGAAGACATTTTAACCCTTCCTTTCTCCACCCAAAAAAGCCAGTTTTGGCTGGAGTTTCACTTTTTTGCTATGTGGCCATCTCTCTTATTGGGCTATTGATAACCCTCCTAAGACAGAACAGGATCCCTCTTGAGTCCTCCATTCGAATTAGCATACAAACACTGAACAACCTCCATCTCTCCATCTTTGATCTTCCACCATCAGACGCTCGGGCAGTAAACAAACCAGATTTGTATCTGCCTGATGCAGTTTAATTAACCCTGGGAGCTTGGAATCATCATGAATTATTGAACCACTGTTGGCGAAGATGCGAAAACGCCTAACTCCGCTAATTACCTTGCACTGGGACACCCAAGACTTATTCAATTTGGCTTAATTTCGTATTACCGCTCGCTCTCCTGCCCACGTGCGCTGGAGGACGAGACATTAATACAACAAATGCGTTCTATTCGCCGCGATTTGAGAAATCCCTCGGAAGATGTCAGCCAGCCGGAGACGTGAAACTCTTGTAATAAAGTGTATTATTGCAGAGGAATATTATTACACCGCAATGATGTTCTCTCCCACCCGCCCTCATCTACGTACCCAAGCCTCCGTTGGTGGCTAGCAATCCCAGGCCTGATCTGTTGTAAATGGAATTACAGACGCTGTCTCTGGGATTAGTGAGGAATTCATTTGTCTCCTAGTATAGCACGGGGGGACCCTGCCTCCGGCCTTCCACACAAGTGACGGATTTATCCATTTTTTTTTTTACTTTGAAATTTATATCACCTGTACGGCCTTTTAATGAACATCGCTGGATAGAGCAACAGATTTATTTCAGAATTAAAGGATAGAAAACCAAAGCATGCTGCGGGAAAGGCACATATGTGATCTATATGTATATATAGAATTCTCCATTACTGGATGTGCAAAGAACGAAAAAAAATTGTTTAGATTCGTTATTTACATACATTTGTTTAGTTAAATTTGTTATTTTCTATTCTATTAAAATTCTAATTAATTCTATTTGAATTTTGGGAAATGGTTATATTCTATTTTTTTTTTTATTCTATTCTTTTCTATTCTATTATAGTGTATGCTATTTTTTTCTATTCTTTTCTTAAGTATACAAATTTATTCTATTTGAAATTCGAATTTCAGAAGATGGTTATATTCTGTTTATTTCTATTATATTCTAGTCTATTCTGTTTTTATTTACTATCATATTTTGTTCTATTTACTCTTATATTCTATTCTTTTATTTTCTGCTATATTATTTTCTAGTCTATTGTTTTGTTTTCGTTTTCTATTGTAGCACTAACCCCCGAAGGAGCTGCTGGTTAGATTTGGGCTTACCGTTACCTTCTTTCTCCTCACTTCACGTCTAGGGGTGTCCTATGGCAGATGGCCTAGTAACTTGAGAGACTAACGACAGATCCACTTAAATGGATTTTATTTGCAGAAAGGTAGGCAATGAACAGTCTCTTCAATTGGGATCAGAGGGTTGGAAAAGGAAGTTCAGGTACTCTTAGCCCTTGTACACACGGTCGGACATTCCGACTGAAAATGTCCGATCGGACCGTGTTATCGGATAATCCGACCGTGTGTGGGCTCCATCGGACTGTTTCCATCGGAATATCCGACCGACAAAGTTTTAGAGCTGGGCTATAAAATTTTCCGACAACATGGTCCGATGGGACTTTGTCCTATCGTTTGTAGAGAATTCCGATCGGACAAAGTGCCACGCATGCTCAGATCAAATTCCTAGACCAAAGCTTTTGGCTACTAGACTGAACATAGTCCTGTTGTAACGAAATAATGTCATCATGTTCTGAACGATCGGATTTTCCGACAACTTTTTCCGACCGTGTGTATGCAACACCAGTTTCGGACAAAATCCGATGGATTTTTTTGTCGGAATATCCTACCATGTGTAAAAGGGCTGAGTGTCAAAGTCAATGTTGAAGAACTTGCTCAACTTTGACGGCATCCAGAGAATAGCCATTTGCAACTGGATGTTCACTCAAGTTGGACAGTCCTCTCTCACAAGGCCTAGCAGCCAACAAGGTGCTTAACTCAGGAACAAGTCTCTGCCACAAACGTTGTTGTAGAACACGTAGGAAAAACTAAACTTGTAGAACACTTGTGTGATACCTGGATCTTTCAGCCAGCTTGGCATTATCCAGGAGACCGGATTCTTCTGGATACTTCAGCCCTTCCAGGCTCTTGCCAAGAAACCAACCCATACGTGGTCTTCTTCTGAAGAGTCCTCCCCTGGAATGCTATGAAGTTAATGGGTCTCTCCTAAACCAGAGACGGCACCCAATCACCTCAGAATCCTCCTTTAGTTTCCTTGCCTCGGGCTAGCCAACCCAGAGACAACAAGATCGGTTGGATCCGCACCCCAGGCCATAGCCTTCCTGGGGGCTGGTCAGGAGGACCAGGACCATGAAGTCAGTACATCCTTCTGGACCGGAACCTCAAACCACATGACAACCGCATCTTAAATGCCCTCTACCAGAAAGCACAGCAAGAGCGCCAGTCCCGCTGGGCGGGCTCCGAGAGAGAGTAACTTAACCACTTGCTTACTGGGCACTTAAACCCCCCTCAGTCCCAGACCAATTTTCAGCTTTCAGCGCTGATGCACTTTGAATGAAAATTGCGCGGGCATACAACACTCTACCCAAATGAAATTTTTATCATTTTTTTCCCATAAATAGAGTTTTTTTTTGGTGGTATTTAATTACAGCTGGGAGTTTTATTTTTTGCTAAACAAACAAAAAAAGATGCAAAAAAAAAAAAAAAATCATGTTTAATAGTTTGTTATAAAATGTTGCAAACAGGTCATTTTTCTCCTTCATTGAAGTGCGCTGATGAGGCGGCACTGATAGGCTGCACTGGTGGGCACTGATAGGCATAGTTAAGGTGGCACTAATAGGCACAGATAAGGCGGCACCGATGGGCACAGATAAGGCAGCACTGATGGGCAAAGATGGGCACAGATAAGATGGCACGGATGGGTGGCACTAAGGGGCACTGATAGGTACCACTGATAGATGGGACTGATGGGCACTGATAGGTGGCACTGCTGGGCACTGATGGGTGGCACTGCTGGTCACTGGTAGATGACACTGATGGGCACGGATATGTGGCACTGGGGTGCAGCACCTTTGTTGAGGCAGATTGTGGGCACTGCTGGGTGGCACTGTGGGCACTGCTGGGTGGCGCTGCTGGGTGGCACTGACGGGGGGCACTTATATTTTATTGAGGTGGCACTGGCAGGGGGCAGGTGGGCACTGGCAGGGCTGGCCGTGATCGGGACTGATGTCCCGATCCCAGCCGCCGGTGATCGGCTCTTTTTTTCTCCTCGCGCTGTCAGCGCGAGGAGGAATAATAGCCGATTACCGGCTCCGTTGTATCACATGATCAGCTGTCATTGGCTGACAGCTGATCACGTGATAAGGGGTCGGGACCGACCCCTTGCTCGGATCGGTGATCAGGCGAGTCTCATAGACTCGCAGATCACAGAGCGCGCCCCTCAGGGAGCGCGCCGCGCACGCCCCTCAGGGGGCGCACAGGCCGCTCGTGCACGGGGCGACGTCAATAGACGTCGTCCCGCCAAAGGAGGTCCGCGCTGTAGCCGTCATTCGGCTATAGCGCGGGTCTCAAGTGGTTAAGAACCCAACCAGACCATAGTTCCATGCCTGCCAGAAGAGACAGTGCCCCCTGTGGCCAGGCTGAACATCTCATAGTCCAGTCAGACTGACGCTGAAGTCCAAATTTAGACAATTGTACCCAAACCAAACTGTAGTTTGAAAAACACATAGCGTGTGCTCTTTAGGAGCCGGCGCTACACTTTTATATTCTGCTATATTCTTTTCTAGTCTATTGTTTTTTTTCTTCTATTGTATTTTGAAAAGTTTTCGAAAAGTATTGAAAAGGGATTCTAATTCGAATTTTGTCTGAATTTTTTTTTCTTTATTTCAAATTAGTTTAAATTTGGTACTATTCTATAAAAATACGCCTGATTTTTAATTTGGAACAAAACGAACCACACATGTCTAATGCAAAGTGCCGTTAGGCAGATCCTAGCACTTAAATACCCAAAACACAAAACATTCATCTAAATACATTCCAGCGGCAGATATAAATCTGCCATGTGTACTCCACATGCCTGTGCAAACCCAGATATTACCTTGTAAGGCTCCATGCACACTGAAGCTCAAAAAAGCTATTTCTGGACGCCAGATTGCTGGCAGAAAACGCTGGTTGAAAAACCTGCTTTTAACAGCGTTTTATACTAGCGTTAATGAGCGTTAATGAGCGTTTTACAGCGTTAGCGTTAATGGGCGTTTTTTATAAAAATACACAGAGGACACTCCAAAAATCCCACAATGCATTGAAAAATAGAATGCCGAACACTAATGAACGAGCGTTAATGAGCGTTAATGAGCGTTAATGAGCGTTTGTCGTTTTTTGCCGCTGAAAAACGGCACTTTGAACGCGAATTTCTGGCGTTCAGAAAAAAGCCCATAAACTCCACTGCTCATTAAAGCTGAAAAACGTCCATGTGTGCATGGACACATAGGCTAACATAGAGTGGAGTTTATGGGCTTTTACAAAAAACGCCCAAACGCCAATAAACTGCAGTTTATCAGCTTCAGTGTGCATGGAGCCTAAAAGTAGCAGTGACACCATCACTGTGCAGAGAGCAGAGGGGCCCAGCAGGCTCCACCCACTACAGGAGGGGGTGGAGACAAGACCAGTCATCTTGCACATAGAGAGAGAGCAGCAGTGAGCGGTCTTTATTACACAGATGAACATGTCACACTGGATTACTACGCAGAGGAAAAGTTTAAGAAATGGGTGCTCAACCTGGGGCCCTCTGGCTGCTGCAGAACCACAAGTCCCATCATGCCTTTGGGAGTCATGCTTGTATCTGTCAGCCTTGCAATGCCTAATGGGACTTGTAGTTCCACAACAACTGGAGGGCCACAGGTTGAGCACCTATGCAACCTCACCTCTCTCTCCTACCTGCACCATAAGGGGCGGTTCACACCAGAACGCATCACAGGAAAAGCACATTCCGCGCACGATTCCCACATCATGTTCAAACTCACTGTACTTGCAATCGGCAGAGGGTGTCAATTCAATGCTAATGACACCCCAAAAGTAAATCACAAACGCAGTGCTCTTGCCTGCGCAGGATCGTATGGTAAAGAAGTACCATGTGATCGGGTTGTGACGCTGCTTTGGAGAGGAGAGGGAGAACGCCCTGAAAGAACAACGCGTGCTCATGGCACTGAGGCTACCCATTTCAGGCCCTGAATGCAAGAAACATTATTATTCCCCAAGTCATGGGGAAATCCGGGTTCCCGGCGCCCCTGGAGGTCGGGAATACTCTGGAGTGGAGCTCTAAACTTTACATTATCTAGGACCCTGAATGTGGCATTTGAACCTTAACAGCACTTAGGACAGTTTGTAAGGTAAAGTAGAAAAACCTTGCCGTCTCGTCATGTCCTGTATAACGGGAAAAGAACTTGGAATGTGAAAACTGGGGGGGATTGGTGTGCCAACAGTTCAGCAACTTAGGTTAGGAGCACGTAGCTCCATCAACAGGTGGGACCACTATCATGGCAGATGTGAACAAATGTGAGCAGGGCGTTTGTTGACTCGAGCTGCAGTCTTAGGGAGTCTTAGGTAGGCCTGCCATCTTTGGATCTCTTGGTCTTTCCTTTGTTCCAGATGGGGGAGACTGGGCTTGTTGGAGGGGGGTGCTTGGTGGAGCCCACGGTTGCAGTGGAAAAGTCCACGGGTGCTTCCTGCAATGCTTCCTGTGATTTAAGTTTGAGGTGTAGGAAAAGCTTTTCGGCATCCAGCAAGTTTGAGAGGGAATGTGCCTTGCCCTGGAGTGGAAATTTCACGGCAAACAGGAAGGCTCATCGATACTTAATGTCCTGTTGGGAGAGGACTGTCAGGAGCAGTTTTTGAGAATTCTCTGCTTTTAGATTGTTGAGGCGGAAAGGTCCATAAAGATTTGTATTTGTGCCCCTGCCCCGTCACCTTTGGCTTGGTGCGCAATTGTCGCAGGACTTCCTCTTTTATAGCGTAGAAGTGTGGCTTTGCGATGACAACCCTAGGGATTCCATCTTTTCTGGGGGGTCCTGGGGCCCTGTGAGCTGTGTCCAACTCCAGGCGGTGTAGGGGTGTGTTAGGGATTAAATCCTTGATAAGTTCTTGAACTGCAGGCAAAATGTCCGTGATGGTCTCAGGAAGGCCCCAGATTCTGAATTTATATCTTCTGGACCTGTTTTTCAGGTCATCAATTCTGGAAAGGGCTGTTTCAAGCTGGTCTTGGAGGACCTGAATGTGGGCAGAATTCTGATTGGTTCTGGATACTGTAATGTCCAGTTTGTTTTATGAATGAATGAATGAAATACTTGTATAGCGCACAATGCGAACTGAATCGCCTCTAGGCGCTGTGGCGAGCTTTGATCATCTGCTAAAAGAGGAAGGTCTTGAGTTTTTTCCTAAAAGCCAGGTGATTTTCTTCCAGGCGGATGTTGATTGGTAGAGCATTCCATAGCCGAGGCCCTTGGACAGCGAATCTCCGATCACCCTTGGATTTATACGGGGCTTTGGGCACGAGGAGGAGGTTTTTGTTGGCTGATCGAAGACTGCGGTTTGGTGTGTAATGATTTATTTTCTCCATTAGGTATTGCGGAGCTTCTCTATGCACGCATTTGTGGGTGAGGCAAAGGATCTTGAACGTGATCCGATTTTTTACGGTTAGCCAATGTAAGCTCCTCAGTGAAGGAGAAATGGATTCCCAGGGTTTTTTTCCTGTTATCAGCCTTGCCGCCGTGTTTTGAATCAGTTGTAATCGCGCAAGTTGATATTGAGGTAATCCTATGTAAAGCGAGTTTGCGTAGTCCAGTCGCGAATTGATGATTGTTCCAACTACCACTGCTTTGTCATTCTTTGGGATAAAAGGGATGAGTCTGCGAAGCATGCGCAGCAGATGGTGAGATCCACTGACTACAGATCCTATTTGCGCATCCATTGACATTTGTGCGTCTAAAATAACCCCGAGACTCTTCGCTTTGGTCTTTGGGGAGATAGTCTGCCCAAAGACGGTTGGTGGAGACCAGGGGGTTTTGGTTGCGGGCTTATGATTTGGGTGTAAGATAAGAAGCTCTGTCTTTGATTGGTTCAGCTGGAGGGAGTTGGTGGTCATCCAGTCCTCTATTGATTTGAGGCAGTTTTCAAGTTGTTGTTGGTGATCTTTTTTTCCATTGATCCGGAAATAAAGTTGCGTGTCGTCAGCGTAAGAGTGGAAGCAGAGATCTGAGCATCTGATGATTTGAAGGAGTGGGCGAATGTAAATGTTGAAGAGAACGGGTGACAATGGAGAGCCTTGAGGGACTCCGCAGGTGACTGCCTGAGTTTCGGAGAGGAATTTTCCTAGTTTCACTGTCTGTGACCGATTTCCTAGGAAGGATGCGAACCATTGGAGATCTATGTCTTGGACTCCGGCTACTTCTGAGAGGCGGACAAGTAGAGTATTGTGATCTACTGTATCAAACGCTGCACTTATATGGCCTACATTCTGGATCCCAGGTTTATAAAATCAAATTTAATGTCTCTTGTGATTTTTGCTGCTGTGTTGGCTAGCCCCCTCTCTAGGAGGTCAGAGAGCTTGAGGAATAAATCTGTTGGCAGTGCGGCGAGGTCCTGACCTGGCAAGCCTGGGGAAGGGGTCGCTAGCAGGTGGGTTTGAGAAGGCCCGACTGAGGACAGTGTATAATCCTCCATGGCATGGCCCAGCAGGGACTCTGTAGAGGCTGGAGAGGGAGCCGGGGGCGCTGTGGACTGCCGTGCATAACCGGGGACAGGTGAGGGTTGCTGGGGATCCTTTTGTGTAGACCGCGTGTGGCTGAACTGCTGCGGTGGTAGCGCCCACCTTGGTACACCCACCCATCACAGACGTATTAAACTGCAGCCAGAGGGCTCATCTGGTTGCTGGTCTGGACATCCAGGTGTGTGCTCAGGGGTCTCAGGGGCTGGGATGGCTCATTGTTGCCTGTCCTGGGTTGCTGTGTTCTGGGCTGTGTGCGCCGTGGATACGGGGTGATGCCTAGCGCCAGGTTTAAGCAGCCATCTTGGAGCTCTCGCGCATGCGCACTGCATTTTTTCATGTGTTTCCATTGAAGTCTATGCAACCAAAAGCGCAACCTGCTGCGGGAAAAAAAAAAGTCCCTGACCCTCTTCAAAAAAAACGCACCCACAGATATGAATGTGATGCATAGGAAATGGACTATAGTGTGTTTCTGCAAAACAGAAAATGCACTGAAAAATGCAGAAGTGTGAACCAGCCCTAATAGAAGTGCCTAAAAAAAAAAAAAACACACAACAAACAAAAATAACCCCAGTGTTATGCATTTTTTAGGTGCTCCTTTTAAAAGTCTGCAGGGCCAAAGATGAGCACTTCGGTACTACAAGTTGTGTGTAGAAATGCACAAAAAAAAAAAAAAAAGCCTGTGAATCGCTCAGCTATGCTCATTGGGGGCTTAGAAGCACATCAGCAATAGCAGCTACAAGGTCTGTATTCTTACAGGTTCCCTTTAATTTAACTGTAATATCCATTCTCATTAGACATTAGACATGTGCGCCGCCAATACATTCGTTTAGCTTGGTTCGGTTTAGTTTCATATTAGCCGCTAATTCTTTTTTCATAATTCGTGTCCGAAATTCAATTTGGATTCGTACCAAATACGAATCTTTGTTAGGTTCGTTAACTTTTCGGAACAATTACGAACGTTCGTTATGATGAATTTAAAAAGCAAAAATTACCTCTCTCAATATGGCAGTCGTCTGACTCATTATGCTCATTATGAGGGGCTCCCACCATCCCTGTGTTGTGCTCATTATGAGGGGCTCCCCCCATCCCTGTGCTGTGATCATTATGAAGGGCTCCCCCCATCCCTGTGCTGTGATCATTATGAGGGGCTCCCCCCATCCCTGTGCTGTGATCATTATGAAGGGCTCCCCCCATCCCTGTGCTGTGATCATTATGAGGGGCTCCCCCCATCCCTGTGCTGTGATCATTATGAGGGGCTCCCCCCATCCCTGTGCTGTGATCATTATGAGGGGCTCCCCCCATCCCTGTGCTGTGATCATTATGAGGGGCTCCCCCCATCCCTGTGCTGTGCTCATTATGAGGGGCTCCCACCATCCCTGTGCTGTGATCATTATGAGGGGCTCCCCCCATCCCTGTGCTGTGATCATTATGAGGGGCTCCCACCATCCCTGTGCTGTGCTGACTTCCTGGGTTTTTAACTTCATAATGAATAATCGTAATTATTATGACAATAATAAAACAAAAATTAACGAAAATTCTTATTTTGTCCAATTCTGAATCTCCCATCGACTATCATTACCAGTCTTCTACTCCCATATTAAAAAAAGTAATTTTCCCAACCCTGACTCAGCAGCAGAAGAAAACCTCTGATTGGTCAACAAAACACCAGTTTGGATATGAAATTCGTCAACGAAATTTCGTATTTCGTATACAATTCAGAAGCATAGAAATTCGTATTTCGGATGCTTTATGGACTTTAACATATATGATGTTACATCTTATCGCTCAAATCATTTTCAAATTGAAGTTGAATTTCCAGAGAGGATAAAATAGAATAGAAAATAAAGGAATAGGATAGAAAATAAAATAGACTTAAAAAATAAAATAAAAAATAGAACAACATAGAAAGAAAATAACCATCTTCTGAAATTCAATTTTCATACAGAATAAATTTGAATACAATAGAAAAAGAATAGAATAGAAAAAGGATAGGATCGAATAAAAAAAGAATAGAATAAAATAGAAAGAATATAACCTTCTGAAATGTGAATTTTGAATAGAATAAATTCAGAACAATATAACTGTTTTCTGATATTCACATTTTGAAAATGATAAATTTGAATCTAATAGACTAGAATAGAACAGAAAATAAAAGAATACAACAGAATAGGAAAAAAAACAATAGAATGGAATAGAAAGAATATAACCATTTTCCAAAATTCGAATTTCAAAATAGAATAAATTTGAATAGAAAAGAATAGAATCAAATAGAATGTAACGGTTTTCCAATATTCAAATTTTGAATAGAATAAATTTGAATAGAATAGAATCAAATAGAACATAACCATTTTCCAATATTCGAATTTCAAATAGAATAAATTTGAATATAGAATAGAAAATAAAAATACAATAGAATAGAATAGAAAAGAAAAAAACGAAATAGAATAGAATGGAATAGAGAGAATATAACCATCTTCCAAAATTTGAATTTTGAATAGAATAAATTTGATTTAGAATGAAATTCAATTCAAATAGAATCCAATTCAAATTCAATTTGAATCAATTTGAAATTTTCTGAATTTGGAAAATTCAAATTGATGCGAACAAAACGAATTCTGAAAAATTAAAGAAAATCAAATGTTTTACTAAATTTATGTAAATACCCAATTGAAATTCACCCAGTACAGCTTACAGCAGCCTCAGGAGCGTATTTACTAAACAGTGAAGAGTGCAAAATCTGGTGCAGCTCTGCATAGAAACCAATCAGCTTCCAGGTCTTATTGTCAAAACTTGATTGAACAAACTGAAGTTAGAAGCTGATTGGCTGCCATGCACAACAGCAGCAGATTCTCAGTGCACCAGTTTTAGTAAATCTCCTCCAAAGTGAAGGAAGCATAAAAAAAAAAAGTCAAGAATAAAATGAAAAGTGTAAGAATGTGAAATGCGCAGCAAGTATTTTTTTCAGCGGTAAAATATGACAATAAAAAGCTGAACTTGGAGTTTAAGTACAGTCTGTGTGACTGCGTCAGCTTCGATCGGGCCGGTGTGACAGGCAGGGTCACCGTGATAAATAGAATCGCCTTATGGACGACCCTGACAGATTGCGCTAATTTGCAGACGCTTTAAAGGACAAGACGTGACGGAACGTTTCTTTTCCCCTGGCGAAGCGAGAGAGGCTCGCTGATTAAACGTTGCATCCTCCGCTAAACAGATGTGGCCGAGTGACTCTTCGGAGAACCGCCTCCTCTCGCTCCTCGCAAACTCCTGCCAAGCCACTTAGCGCTGCCAAAGTTCCCGTGATTTTATATCTTAAAAGCAAAACACCATCTTTCATTGGAATACAAAATTCCTGGACGGCGGCCAAGAGACCTAAGTGCAGATAAAAATCCATGAAATCTAATTTTTCTGACCAGCCTGGAGCTCAGAATGGACTTCTGAGGAGCGGGGACGGCCATACACTGATCGAAACTCAGCCGCTCCGTGCTGACCCAGCCGAACATTGATCGGTCTACGGCCAGCTTTAGGCTTTAAGCTCTCTAGCAAGTTCTGGGAAAGGCAGTAGAATGATTACTCTTGTTCACACGTAGGCGAAATTGTGCGCTTTTACCGCCACCCTGAAAAACTTGCTGCTCTTTAACCACCTCAGCCCCGGAAGATTTGGCTGCTGAATGACCAGAGCATTTTTTTTGTGATCCGGAAGTGACACTGACACTGTGACGCTGTACCCAAACAAAATTGACGTCCTTTTTTCCCCACAAATAGAACTTTCATTTGGTGGTATTTGATCATCTCTACGTTTTTTTATTTTTTGCGCTATAAACAAAAAAAAAAAAAAAGAAGAAGGAGCGACAATTTTGAAAAAACCCACAATATTTTGCTGTAATAAATAGCCCCAGTTATTTTTTTTAAAAAAAAGGTAATTTTTTTCCTCAGTTTAGGCTGATATGTATTCTTCTACATATTTTTGGTTATAAAAAAAAAAAAAACGCAATAAGTGTATATTGATCTACAAAATAGGGGATAGATTTATAGTATTTTTATTATTTTTTTACTAGTAGTGGCGGCGATCTGCGATTTTTATCATGACTGAGACATTATGGTGGACACATCGGACAATTTTGACACATTTTTGGGGACCATTGGCATTTATACAGAGATCAATGCTATAAAAATGCATCGATTGCTGTAAAAATGTCACTGGCAGTGAAGGGGTTAACACTAGGGGGCGATCAAGGGGTTAACTGTGTTCTCTGTGTGTGTTCTAACTGAAGGGGGGGTGGGACTAGCTAGGGGAGGAGATAGATTGCTGTTCATACTTTGTACTCATACTTTGCATGAACACATGATCAGTCTTCTCCACTCAGAGAACCAGGATCTCTATGTTTACTCTGTGTCACGAGCGATCGTGGGAGTCCGGCGGTCATAGCGAGCGCCGGGCACTTGCATCGGCTTTGGACAGGCATGTACTGGCCATCGGGACTACCGGGAGTTTCCCAGTGGGCCGATGGCTCAGTGGGCCACTCTGATGTAAGGGAGTGCTGATGGGACACTCAAAATGTAATGGTCTGGATGCCAAATCTCTGCCCCAGTCCAGCCCTGGCTCTGGAGGCGAGCAGTGCGTGCCCCTAGTTGCCAAAAATGGAAGCAATGCAACATGACCGATTCGCACAACCGAGCCCTGCTGCCGCAACTGCGGCAGCTGGTTGGCAAGCGGTTAACCCCCCCCCCCACGCATCGGCAAACACACACCAAAACCTGCAGCGAAAAAAAAAAAACAGCCCTGTGCGGTTCAGTGCCACTTTAGAAAGGGGTCCGGGTTCTTGCAGGTAGGGCAGTCCATTCAAATTAATTGGCTGCCTTTACAGGTGATGCTCAGGGACGCACGTAAAACACGTACACACCCGTGCACGCAATAATGTGAACCAAGCCTTAAAAGTAACCATAGAAGACTTAGAAACTGAACAAGATTTCACTATATATATATATATATATATGGTTAGTCCATTCACCCATCCAACCAACTATGGAAACATCTCTATTGCTGGCTATTGGATTTAGGTAGTCACAGCATCTGTGGCCGCCTAAGTACAAGCGTGACAACCAGTGGTGTCACTAGGGGGTGGCTATTGGGGCTATAGCCCCGAATCTGGGGCCCATAGACCCGAGTCTCTTGCCGCAGGGTCCCTGCCTATCCAGCGGGCTGCGGTGGGTGAGTGGGCTGCATGAGAGAGGCGGATGAGAGGAGAGAAGCGAGCTGATGGACAAGCAGAGATGCCACCAATGCAGCAACAATACACATTTGGGGGCACTGGCTGGCATGGCAAGTCACAATCCACATCTGGTGCCACGCGACGTGGCAAGTCATAACCTACATCAGGTGGCAGGTGACGTGACAATCTGCAAATGGTGGCAGGTGACGTGGCAATCTGCAAATGGTGGCAGGTGACGTGGCAATCTGCAAATGGTGGCAGGTGATGTGGCAATCTGCAAATGGTGGCAGGTGACGTGGAAAGTAACAAGCCCAGGGCTCCCACTGATTCTGCATTATGGTGAACTGAATGATGAATTGAATGGTGAATTGAGTCACTTCATTATAAATTAGAATGCAAGAATAGAAACAATGCACTTCAATCACCCCGACATCATATCAACCATGGTGCCATGATGATTTTAGTGACACCACTGCCCGCGAACAATTCCTTACCACCGGTGTGCCCCCCCCCTCCCCCTCCGGGCCTAAGAGTTAGCCGTGCTTTTGAAGTGCTTTTCAGGCACTTCCTATTAATTTCAATGGAGAAATTACATTTCTAATGTAAATTGGTTTTTATGAGCTTTTCAGATTTTTCTTTTAGTGTGAAAGCACCTGAAAAGAGCCTCGGTGTGAAAAGGGTCTAAGGCTCCAGTGTGCACACTCAAAATTAACATCAGTTGCAAAAAAAAAAATGAAAAAATAAAAGTACACAGGGTGTACACAATTCTCCTTTGAAGAGAAAGAATACTGGTTCTGATTTCCTGGGGCTGAAGTCCTGATCTGGGGTATTTTTGAAGGTCACGTGACTCAAAAGAACCATTTTGAGGTGCTTTTGAAGTGCTGGGGTATTTCTGATCCACCGGGTAAAATCAGGTGGACCCCATTCTTCAGGGGGCCTGCAGAAGCAAGGTCCACCTAAAGCCTAGATGGGACTTCCCCCAAGGGAGATCTCATAAGAGGGGGAGAACCCGACGATAAGGCCCCATGCACTGAAGAATATCACCAGGTGCAAAAAACTGGAGTTAGTACTTACCGGTAACTCCTTTTCCGGTGGTCTTCCAGGACAGCCCTTGAGAGATGGAGCTCCTCCCATCGACCCAGGAAACACATTGCCACAGTTCAAAAGGCGGTCCCTCAGGTCCCTGGTCAGTCATTCACCAAGAACCGAAGGATGGAACTGAAAAACATATAAACCATAACAGGTAATAACATTAGTACATCATTATAATCAAATAAAGGGTGGGATCGTGCTGTCCTGGAAGACCACCGGAAAAGGAGTTACCGGTAAGTACTAACTCCAGTTTTCCCAAGTGTTCTTCCAGGACAGCCCTTGAGAGGATCCCCAAGTACTTACCAGATTAGGGGGGGACCACGGCCTGGAGGACTTTCCTCCCAAAGGCCTGATCCTGACTAGACATTAAGTCCAGTCGGTAATGCCTTGTAAAGGTGGAAAAGCTTGACCATGTGGCTGCCTTACATACCTGCTCCGGGGTGGCACCAGCTCTTTCTGCCCAGGATGCAGACAACGCTCTTGTGGAGTGAGCTTTAACACCCTCAGGAGGATCTCTATTCAAGGCCTTATACCCCTCTGCTATAGCTAGCCTAATCCATCTAGCTATGGTTACTTTTGAAGCTTTCTGTCCCCTACGCTGTCCGGAGAAAAGGACAAAAAGGGAGTCTGAAATTCTGAATGGATTTGTTACTTTAAGGTATTCTAGAATACACCTCCTCACATCCAATAAATGAAAACGTTCCTCTTTCTCATTTGCTGCATTTTGACAAAATGAGGGAAGGACAATATCTTGGGACCTATGGAAGCTAGATGCTACCTTTGGTAAGAACCCAGGGTCTGTCTTTAGAATGACTCTGTCTTCTAGGATCTGTAGAAAAGGTTCCCTGATGGAAAGGGCTTGGATTTCACTGACCCTACGGGCTGAAGTGATTGCCACCAGGAGTACTGTCTTAAATGTAACAAGCCTTAAGGAGGCCTCCGAGATAGGCTCAAAGGGTGACCCCAAGAAAGCTTTTAGTACAACTGCTAAATCCCAGGATGGGACTTTGGTGACTCTGACTGGCTTGCGTCTAGCGACTGCCTTACAGAATCTAGCGACAAAAGGATTTTCCTGTAAACGTTCATCTAGGTACACACTTAAGGCAGCTATCTGTACCTTAATGGTACTTAGGGTTAAACCCTTGTTTACACCTTCCTGTAAAAACTGTAGAATATTAGCCGTGTTTATGTCACGGCTATTCAACCAGCTATTAAATTTTTACCAGACTTTTTTGTAAATAGCCCTCGTGACTGGTTTGCGACTCTGTAGTAAGGTCGCAATTACCTCATCTGTCAGGCCCTTACTCTTTAAGATTTCCTCCTCAGTAACCACGCCGAAAGCTTCAGTGTGGCGACCTGTGGATGGTAAAGAGGTCCCTGCGACAGGAGGTCCTGTCTGTAGGGAAGCCTTAGAGGTGGACAATCTGTCAATTGTAGCAACGTTGTGAACCATGGTCTCCTGGGCCAAAACGGTGCTACTAGAATCAAACAGGTTTTTTCCTTGAGGAATCTTGCTAGGACCCTCGGAATGAGATGAAGAGGGGGAAAAGCATACGCCAGACTGAAAGACCATGGAGCTTGCAAGGCATCTACAGCCAGGGGCCGATCTCCTGGGTTTAGCGAGAAAAAATTTGGAACCTTTGCATTGTTTTTGTTCGCAAAAAGGTCTACCTCTGGTTTTCCCCAGTGATTTGTTATGAGATTGAATGCCTCTGGGTGTAAGGACCATTCTTGGTTCGAAATCTTTTGTCGACTCAAGAAGTCCGCCGTGTTGTTCAGCTCCCCTTTCAGGTGGACTGCAGAAATGGATTCCAGATTGGCTTCTGCCCACTGGAAAATGCGTCTGGCTACTACCATCAAACGAGGACTTTTGGTACCTCCCTGTTTGTTTATGTATGCTACAGCCGTCATATTGTCTGAACGGACTTGTAGATGGTGACCCTGTATTGTGGGGTGAAAGGCTAAGACCGCTCTCAGGATTGCTGTTAGCTCTTTCCAGTTGGAAGAGAAACATTTCTCTTCCGGGGTCCACTTGTCCTGGACCCAGCTTGAGCCGAGGTGGGCTCCCCAGCCCCAACTGCTCGCATCTGTTGTCAGTGTTGAAGTGATAGGAAGGACCCAATGAACCCCTTTGTTCAGGTTCTCCCTGTCCTTCCACCACCAGAGGGAGCGTTTTATCCTTGAGGGGATCAAAACTTCCTCCTCCAGATCTCTGCCCCTTAATTGTTCTAGCAGAAACCCCTGAAGGTCTCTTTGGTGGAACCTGGCCCATTGTACGGCTGGAATGGCTGCTGTCATAAGACCTAAGACCGACATTACTTCCCTCACTGTACATTTGGGGCTGCATTGAAGAAAAGATATTCTCTGCCACAGATTCAAAATCTTTTCTTCCGGCAGTATAATTTTTTGATCTACTGACTTGATCCAGTAACCCAGATACAGGATCTCCTGTGTTGGGGTTGTCTTGGATTTCTCCTGGCTGACAATCCACCCTAACCGACTCAGGCTGAGTTGAGTCAACTCCAGATCCTGAGAAAGACGACTCTCCGAGCGTGCTGTTAGGAGTAGATCGTCTAGGTAGGGAATAATTGAGACTGACTGAAGCCTCAGTGGAACTAAAGCCTCTCCGAGAACTTTGGTAAAGATTCTTGGGGAGGATGACAGACCGAAGGGAAGCGCTCGGCACTGAAAGTGGTAAACCCTTGTGTCTATCTGTACTGCCATTCGAAGGAATTTCTGGCATTCCTCCTTTATTGGAATATGCAGATAAGCATCCCTTAAATCCAGGGTAGCCATAAACATCTCTTTCTGCAGGAGATTCTTTATGGAGTAAATGGACTCCATCCGAAATCTCTTGTAACGGATGGAGCGATTCAATGGTCGGAGATTCATAATTAATCTGAATCTTCCTGACGGCTTTTTTACTACAAAAATGTGAGAGTAAAAACCGTCTCCTTGTTCCTGTATAGGGACTGGTGTCAATACTTCTTGATCCACCATCTCCCCTATCAGTAAGGGTAAGGCCCTGGCCTTTTCTGAGTGACTTGGAAGTTTTGTCACTACAAACTTTGAAGGAGGGCGGCTGTGAAACTCCAGCGCATGACCCCTTTTTATTATGTTTAAGACAAATTCGTTTGAAGTTGTCTCTTCCCATTGTGGAAGGAATTGGCTTAATCTTCCTCCCACAGGGACCCTGGCATCACTGGGGTTTGGGATCCTGATTGGGGCGGCTAAACAGTATGCCCCCTTTTCCTTTCCCTTTATGCCCCGACCAATGTTTTTTGGGGATTGAACTCTTCTCTGGTTTAGAGGGTTCTTTAAAGGGACGAAAAATTTTTCTTTGAAAATTTTTCTTTTTTGCGGGAAAGGTTTTCTTTTTATCCGCCGTCCTTTCTAAGGCGGAGTCTAATTCAGGCCCGAAGACTAAGTCTCCTGTAAAAGGGACGCTGCACAGGCGGGTCTTAGACGCCGTGTCTCCCCCCCAGGTTTTCATCCATACTGACCTCCTTGCTGCCACTGAAAGTGCTGCTGACTTAGCCGCAAATTTTACGGAGTCCGTGGAGGCGTCAGAGATGAAACTGGTGGCCTTAAAAAGCATAGGGAAGGATTTCAGAAGCTCCCCCCTAGGAGTGCCTGCTTTTAAATGTTCTTGAAGTTGCGACAACCAGAACTCCAGGTTTCTAGCTACACAAGAAGTGGCTAGAGCTGGTTTTAAGCCTGCCATAGAGGCATCCCAGGCCCTCTTTAAGACAATGTCAGTTCTCCTGTCCATTGGATCTTTCAGGTGACCCATATCTTCAAAAGCCAGATCAGCTTGTTTTGAGATTTTGGACAAAGGGGCGTCTAGTTTAGGATTTTTATTCCAGACCGCCTCTGGGCTCTCATCAAAAGGGAACCTTCTCTTAAGGGATTTAGGAAAGAAAACCTTTTTATCTGGTTCAGACCACTCCTTAAGGACAAGGTCAGAAAGCACCTTATGTATAGGGAAAACCCTTGCTTTCTTTTTCCCCAGAGCCTCATACATTTGATCATGTCTAGATAACTGAGTTTCTTCCTCCTCAATTTCCAGCGTATCATAGATAGCCCCCATTAGCTCATCTACTTCCTCAAGAGACAATCTATACTTTGAGGCTTTGGATGTTACTTGATCCTCTTCCTGACCCGAGTCAGTGTCAGAGGAATCGGGGCTAATCAACGTGGGGCTAGGCTCCCTGACCATACGGGGCTCCCCTGAGCTGGGTGTTGTAAGGCATGGTGAGGATGAGATTATAGTTGCTTTACTCGTGGAGGCAGCTGCAGCTGATCCCACGTCAGTGATTAACTCCCGGAGGGACTTAAAGGTCGACGCCATTTCCTCTTTAAAGGAGCCCAAAAACTTTGCTAAAGGGGAATCTGCCTCAGATTTAAGCAAGCTTGCAATGCATTGCTTGCATAGGGCTTTGTTAGAGCCAGAGGACAACCTATTCCCACAATTAGGACACTTTTTGCGGCCTGTCTTGTCTTCCCTTGGGATATCTTTAGCCTGAAATAAGAAGACAAAGGATTTCTTAGCGTCAGCCCCATGTCCCTCCTTCAATCACCAAGTGCAAACAATCTCACTGTGAGTAAACCGCCACCGTGGGGCACTACAGGACCCAGCCTACAAACACCACCACTCCACCAGAGTAATAGCATGCCCAGCAGCCTACCTGGGATTGGCTGGTGCCTGTCTCCGCCGGAGTATCCTGGGGAATAGCCTCCATGGTCCCCCTCTGATGCTCCCGATCCCGCCGCTAGTCCGGTATTGCTGGACGCTGGTCGGGCTTCACAGGCACAGCGCTGGCTCTCCCTCTCCTCCTTGTACCTTTAGAGACCCGGAACCGGAAGTCTCGGCACGCAGTGATGACGCGGTTCCGCCGGAAGTGACGCTCGGCGTCTCCGACCCCACCGCAACAAGGAGCTGAGATGGAGGTTCCACTCACCGCTCCTGGGGGAAACCAGCGCCATTCTGCCCCTGGCCACCTCGGCACTGGAAGGAGGAGGGTAACGGGTCTGCTCCGAATCAGCTGGACGGTACCCGAGCCGTTTAAAAAAGGTATGGACCCAAAACTGCAGCCAAGGAATAGGACCCGGTCCCTCATGGCTACAGGTTCTCAGGCAGCCCCTGAGAGGGGCCTTCAGGTTCCTGGCAACATGTTCCTCCGACGGAGGAAACACAAATGACTGACCAGGGACCTGAGGGACCGCCTTTTGAACTGTGGCAATGTGTTTCCTGGGTCGATGGGAGGAGCTCCATCTCTCAAGGGCTGTCCTGGAAGAACACTTGGGAAAAATAAATGCGCACACAAAAAAAGTGCACAGAGTGTACGCACGATCCTTTTCTGAGGGGAAAGATCCCTAGCCCTGATCCTTCGGAGTGCATGACTCCTGACGGGGACTGAAGTACTTGTGATCCATCAGCCAATTCCAGGTGGACCCCATTCTTCAGGGGATCTGCAGAGGCATGGTCCACCCAAGGTCTAGATGGGGATCCCCTGATGCGAATCCGCCAAGGGAATGGGAGAACCTGACCAAAAATAAAACCAGGTGCAAAAAAGAAGTGAGCACACAAAAAAGTGCTCAAGATGTACACATGGTCCTTCTCCAAAGAGAAAGAACCCTGGCCCTGATCCTCTGCAGTGCAAGACTTCTGATGGGGACTGAGGTACATGTGGCCAACCCCACGAAACCAGGTGCACCTCATTCTTCAGGAGACCTACTGAGGCAAAGTACACACGAGAGAGAGAGAGGGAGAAAGGAGGGGAGAGAGAAAGGAGGGGAGAGAGAGAGAGAGAGAAAGGAGGGAAGAGACAGAGACAGAGAGAGAGAGAGAAAGGAGGGGAGAGACAGAGAGAGAGAGAGAGAGAGAGAGAGAGAGAGAAGGAGGGGAGAGAGA